>NW_025956100.1:0-46774 GCF_023159225.1 Perognathus longimembris pacificus | reverse complement strand
GATTTTATCTGCTTCATTTCTGATCTTGTTTATATGGGTTTGCTGCTTTCTTTTTTTGGTCAGGTTTCCTAGGTGTGTGTCTACCTTGTTAATTTTGTCAAAGAACAAACTCTTGTTTTGTTGATTTTTTTAAATTTTGTTTTCCTGTCTCTAATTCATTAATTATAATTTGATTTTAATTATTTGTGTCCCTCGAGTTACTTGAGGTTTGGCGTGTTGTTCTCTTTCAAGATGATTAAGGTGCATCCTTAAATTATTGAGTCACATACTTAAATTTTTGAGTTTCTCCAATTTGTTGGTTTACGTCCTCAGAGATATAAATTTTCCTCTGAGTATTGCCTTTGCTGTGGTCCCAAAGTAGCTGGTATTTTATATACTCATCTTGGTTGAATTCCATAAATATTTGAATTTCTGTTCTAATTTCTTTAATGACCCACTGGTTTTGTTACTCTCCATGTATTGTAGGATTTTCTGTGGTGCCTTTTTGAGTTGAACTCTAATTATATTCCATTGTGGTCTGAGAAAATGCAGGCAATGGTTTTCTTGATTATGAATTTGTACAGATTCCTTTGTGTTCTGAGATGTGATCTATTTTGGAGAATGTTGCATGTGCTGCTGAAAAGAATGTGTGTTATGTCGTTGCTGGTTGGAATATTCTGTAGATGTCGGTTAAGTCTAGTTGATCTACGCAGGTTTTTATTTCTGTGGTTTCTTTTTTCAGTTTTTGGATGTTGATCTGTCCAAAGGTGATAGTGGAGTGTTAAATTCCCCAATTATCAATGTGTTTGGGTCTGTGAATGATTGTAGTCAGTAGTGTTCGTTTGATGAAATTGGGTGCTCCTGTATTTGGTGTGTAGATATATAGGATGGTTATATCCTCCTGTAGCAGAGATCCCTTTATTAGAATGTAGTAACCTTCTTTGTCTCTTTTTACTGTTTTTAATTTGAAGGCAATTTTATCTGATACTAGGATTGCAATGCCAGCCTGTTTATAGGCGCCATTGGATGATAGATTTGATTCAGCATTTTACTTTTACAAGATGTTTACTTTTGCTGGATAGATGTGTCTCTTGGAGGCAGCAGAAAAATGGATCTTGATTTTTGATCCAACTTATGAGCCTATGTCATTTGATTGGAGAATTAAGTCCATTAATATTGAGAGTTAGGATTGAGAGATGATCATTTGTTCCTTTCATTACAGCTACCTTGTTAAATGCTGTGTCTTCCCATTTCTTGATCTAGTATTCTAGTTTACTATTTAGGGTTCATTTCTCTGTCTGTATTGTGATCTTGATTATTTTTCCTTTATAGCACGTCTTTGAGGATTTCATGTGTAGCTGGTTTGGTGGCGATATATTGTTTCACTTTTTCCTTAGTGTGGAAGGCTTTTATTTGACCTTGGGTTTTGAATGAGAGTTTAGCTTGATACAATTTTCATGGTTGGTAGTTATTTTCATTTAGGGATTGGTATACCTCATCCCAGGATCTCCTTGCTTTTATGGTCTCTGCTGAGATGTCTGGGTTAATTCTAATTGCTTTTCCTTTATATGTGATTGTTTTTTCTCCCTAACAGCTTTAAGGATTCTGTCCTTGGAGTGTATTGATCCTGTTTTGATCACATTTGTTGTTGGGATATCCTGTTCAGGTCTGGTCGGTTTGGAGTTGTAAATGATTCCTGTATCTGTATAGGCCTATCATTCTGGATATTTGGGAAGGATTTGGCTAATGTTTTGTTGCCTATTCCATTAAATTATTTCTACAGGTTTTCCTCAATACATATTAGTCTTAAATTGAGCTTCCTGATTGTGTCTTGAGCTCATGGAGCGATCTGTTTTGTCGCTGAGATTGGTTTTGTATTGATTTTTGAACTTTCTCCATCAACTTTAGAGAATCTTCAGCTCCTGAGTTTTGATCGTCTACCTCAGCTTGTCGGGACTCTAGGCTAGCTACTTGATTTCGATTCCCTTTTTCTTCCCTCTCGTCTTTCCTAATGTTTTCCATGTCATCTTTTAGGTACTGCATGACTTTTTGACTTCATCAACTTCATTAAGTTGGTTTTGAGTGCTGTCTCTCATATCTTTTTGCTGGGTAGCTATCTTTTCATTTTACTCTTGAAGCTCATTTATCTTTCTATTTGTGGAAGCCATGAAATTCTCCATTATGTGTTTGTTTGTTGTTGTTGTTTTTGCCAGTCCTTGGCCTTGGACTCAGGGCCTGAGCACCATCCCTGGCTTCTTCCTGCTCAAGGCTAGCACAATGCTACCTGAGCCACCGCGCCCCTTCGGGCCGATTTCCATATATGTGGTGCTGGGAAATTGAACCGAGAGCTTCATGTGTAGGAGGCAAGCACTCTTGCCACTTGGCTATATTCACAGCCCTCTCCATTAATTTTTGCTTTGCCTTTTCATGCTATAGAATGGTTTCCTGAGAGATTCACAATTTTTATTTATCATGTTTATCAGTAGACTTTGTACAGCATTTTGAGGGTTGTCTTCTCTTTGATTGGCTGCTCTGCTTCCTGTTTGTTTATACAGTGAAATGACACACCATTTTTTGCCGTCGATCTTGTGTTTCCTCTGCCCATTTGGTATGGGAAATCCAATCTAGAAACACTTGTGAGCACTGTTGAAGACCTCATGCATACCTTACCAAGATCTGTTGTGTAAAATCTTTGAAGTTCACAATTATATAGAGATACCTGTATACCTGTATGTTATATGAGATTGGTGTTCTGAAGAATACAATTTTGATATAACAACAAATCCTGTACCCTGTACTCAGTAGTTACGTATTTACTGTTACAATCATATGAGCAAATTTTGTTAGTATATTAAGTTCTTTTTGGACTGGCTGGCTTTGTCTTTGAACCCATTTGATTCACTCTGATTGAGCAGGGATACCCTCTCCCCAATAACCTGAGTCAATGGAATCTGGAGTTCCTGTAAATAAGTCAGGAGGGTCAGTTAGCGGCAATGAAGAGAAAAGAGTAAAATAATATGGGGGAGGGTGATAATTGTGGGTTATTTACAGTGACGTGGAAATGTGAAGAAGAGTAGTATTGGTAGAACGAAGACGTTTAAAAGGATAGACAATTCAGTTAACAGAGAAGAGTGGAGGTGTTATTCCAGGGAAACTAATTTTAAAGAAAGAGAATGTGAAGAGGAAAATAAAGAAAAAATAGTGGAAGACAAATGCACAAAACAGAGAAAATTTATTTAAAGAAGTGAAAAAAAAAACTGGAAATCAAATAACCGAAAATTTTTTTGCTAAAAACAAACAGGTAAAAAAAGAATATAAAAACTCAATGACATTACAGAAATGGAAAAAATAAATAAAATCTTAAAATTGTTGGAACAAATGGAGTCTTCCTTCCTTGTTTGGATGGGCTTTCTAGTCTCTGGTTTCCTAGCAATGGCTAGCAGTATATTTTGCTGCTTACCATGTTTGACTTGCTTTCAGTATTCGGGGGTGGATCTGCTTTGAACTGCATCCCTTGTTGGTAATATCCTGGGTTACTCTGGTTCACACAGCTTGCAAGTGGGACTTGGGTATCCTCTGTGGATGGGGCACATGCATAGTTTTGGGAACCCTGTCTCCTCTAGTGTACTGTTGGGCCATTGAATGTGTATTCTAATTAGATGGATATTCAAATAGTTGCTGGCTTTTAGTGCTTGAATGTGTTCTTCCAGGCTGTCCTTCATCAAAAATTTTAATGGAGAGTTTTGACATGATTCTGATATGTTTCTTGTTGTAGAGTTCTGAACTCTTTAATTTTTTGTGTCTGGTTGTTTTTCCTGTAGGTTATGTCTCTTAGGTGGTCAGGATGCTTCTTCTGCTTCTGTAAGGCTTCCGCTTTGAGATTGGTGTAATTCTCTGCAATAATTCTATTGAATATGAGTGGTATATCTCTGCTCTGATATACTATTCCTTTATTCTTTCCAACAATGTGCAGATTATGTCTCCTGAATTTGTCCTGTGTTTCGTGGATAAATCCTACATGATGTTTGATGGCGTTTTCGAGTGTGATAGTCCCTCTGTCGAATATCAGTGGAGTTGTCTTAGATCATGAGATCCTCGATTCTTCTTTTCGGTCCTTGGATATGCAGACTCCAATATGATTAGCTTTATGGAAATTGACCTGTTATTGGTAGCTTGATCAGCTATCCATGTGATAGTTCCTTATGTGAAGTAATTGAATTTTGAGTCTTTTTCATGCACTGTTGGCCTCAATATATGAGGTTCTTCTTTAGATGAGGAGTTGGCTGTATCTATTTTTACTTCCATTTCTTTCCTTATTTTTGATGTACCATCAAGAAATAGTTTCTGTGTTCCTGACATTTGTTTTTATGGGATCATGTGTTGATTCTTCTGGCAATTTCAGCTGTCATAGCAAGAACATTTTTCTGTATTTCATCAGTATTGTTATGGGGCTTGGTGGGGGGGTTGACGACCATTTATGAAATTAGTAATAGTTTCTTTGTGATTTTGGCATCTGGGATGCAGGAGTTATAAAGGCTTGATTCCCCTTTTACTACACATTGGTAGCTCATATGTGGCACCATTATTGAACAAGTATATATCTGTTTCATTATTTAATAGCATTCCTTTCGTCCAGAAGGCTTCCAACATTTCTTATTGACAGTATTCCTTTTTTATGTTTAATATTTTTCCTGATAATGGACATTCTTTTGGGGCTATGTCTAATATGATAGTCATTTTGATTTGCATTTCTCTTGCAGCCTGTGGTATAGAGCACTCATCATGTGTCTCCAGGCCATTCTCAAACCCGACTCAGACCGACTAATAATTGATGGTATTAATTTCATTTTCTTTATAATCGCAAATATTAGCACAACATATATTTTGTAAATATTTGTAATTCAGATAAACTTAAGGACTTCTGTTATGTGAGGTTTGTTTAGAAATACATTTCCCTAGCAACAAGATATATTCCCACAATTCACTAACTTTAATATTTAAAATCTGATATTCCTCGAGAGATTACAATCTTTTTATTTGGAATATAGCTAGACACCTGTGTTTAGGGGAACCAGAATCTGTTTTGATGTCGTGAGATTTTACTAAGGACAGTAGAGGTCTCCTTTCATTTCTTTTTGGTCTCAACAAATAAACTAAATACAAATGATAAAGTATGATTTCTTGTCTTGTTTTTGGTTAACTTGAGAGTTTATTGTCACAAGCAATATCATTAATCTAAAGCAAGGAAACATAAACTGCTACACGTCCTAAATTTTAGACTATAGTTGCTATCATGATTTTGAAAATCGTATCCCTGAGATTTAGCCTTCAAAAGTAGATATAACGGAAAATCAATATGAAAATGACTCATAAATATGCTTATAATATTTGTAAGCTAAGTTGACATGGTAAATAGATATCAAAAGGTCTCAGGGTAAGGCTAGAATTTTTTTGTTTGACAATGTCCTGTGCAAAAGGGGTACAGTTACATAATAAGGCAGTCAGTACATATTATCTGATGTCCCACACACTCAGTGTTCTTTCCCTTCCCTACATCAGGTAGGCATTTGTGCAATACACAGTGTACCAAAATCATATATAGAAACCCATTTAGATTATGCCAAAGAAATTCACCTAGAACTTTAAATGTAAGGTCAAGAACATAATTCCCCAGTGCATTCTCTTGGAGTTGTTTTTGCTTATCCTTATATTCTATGAGCATATGTACATAAGCTGTTGAGCTATTGGGATCCACTGATAACTCTATTCTAGACCTGTTAATGTTTAGTAATTGTTTGGATTTACATACATAATGTAATTTCCTTGACCCAAACCTGTGGAAATACCATTGGAAAAGAAGATACTTGTTTTGCCAACCTGGTCTCTACTTTTTTCTCCCAGCCTACACACAAGCACTCATATATCAAGGAGACTATACCCTTTGTTATTTGTGTTACAGGCTTTTCTCACTCAACATTATTTGTTCAAGTTCTGCTGACTTCCCTGCGAATACCAATATTTTCTCATTTCAAATCGCTATGTTGAATTCTATTGTGTATAGCACCACATTTTTGGATCCCTTCACCTGTAGTGGGGAATCTGTGTTCTTTTCATATTTTGGCTATTGTGAATGGTGCAGCGATGAATATGTGTTTATAGATATCTTTATAATATCATGAGACCTGTTGATCAAGATTGATGCCTAGTAGAATTATGGCTTGGTCATAGGTTCTGTATATGCTGAGCTTTTTCAGGAACCTCCATACAATTCTCCTAACTGGATGAAATAATTTGCACCTCAACTAACAGTGGAGGAGGCTTCTGTTTTGCCAGCATCCACTCCAGAATTATTATTGCCTGAGTTGAATATAGGATCTTCTCATGACAGTGAGGTGGTATCTCAGGGATGTTTTATTTGCATTTCCTTTACTGCAGGGGATGTTGAAAATTTCCTCATATGTTTAGTTTGCCATTTTTGTCTCTTCTTCTGTGAAGTCGCTCTTTATATCATTTGTCCATTTAATATTTAGTGTACTGGGGTTTTAGAGGGTTAGTTTTTTGAATTCTCTGTAGATGATGGAAATTAGGGCTTTGTCTGTTGCTGAGCTGGTGATGATCCTCTCCCATAGGGTTGGATGTCTTTGTAGTTTGGTGGCTATAGCTTTAGTTTCGCAGAAACTTTTTTTTTTCTAGTAGTCCCATTTGTGTAGTCTCTCCCCTATCTGTTGTAAGCTTGGGACTATATTCAGGAAATCCTACCTCTGCCTGTAAGTTCTAGTGTCTCTCCTACACTGTTCTTTACTACTTTCAAGGATTCTGGTGTAATGTTGAGATCCTGAATCCATTTTTAGTTTTTCTTGGTGCATGATGATAAGCTAGGGTCAACTTTGAATTTTCTACTTGTGCCTGCACAATTTTCCCAGCACCAGTAGTTGAAGATGCTATGTTTTCTCTTGTATATATCAGTTCATTGGCGAATATCAGTTGACTGTAGAATGCAGCTTTATTTCAGGGTCAGATCTTCAATTTCATTAGCTGTCACATGTTTTTTGTTTTTTTTTTTTTTTTGTACCAATACCAGGTTGTTTTTGTTATAATGGTTCTATAATAGAACTTGAAGTCTTGTATTATGAATTCTGCTGTGTTGCTTCTTCGGGGTAGAATTTCTTCGTCTATTCTAGGTCTTATACTGTTCCATATGAATTTGTGGGTTATTTTCTGATTTCTGGGATGTCTTGGATATTAATGTGGTCATCTGGAAATAGGGATTTTGGGATTTCTTTTTGCCAATGTGGATAATTTGATGTCCTCCTCTTGCCTTACTGCTATGGCTGGGGATTCCAGCACTATGTTGAGTAAAAGCAGGGTGGGTGGGCATTATTGTCTTGTTCCTGTGTTCAGGGGAAATGGTCTTAGTTTCTCCCCATTTAATATCATAATAGCAGTTGGTCTGTTGTATATGGCTTTCATTGTTTTAAAGACTATTCTCTCTATTCCTGCTCATTCCAGAGCTTTTAACATGTATGGTTGTTCTATTTTGTCATAGACTATTTGGACATCAGCTGAGATGATAATGTGGTTCTTTGTGTCACCTGTGTTGAATTGTTGAATTATGTTTATTGATTTACAGATGTTGAAACCGTCATTGTGTAGGTCCACTGAAGCATAAGTGATCATGATGTATAATGTTCTTGATCAGTCTCTGGAGCCTGTCATCTAATACTTTGTTAAGGGGCTTTGCATCTATATTCTTTAGTAATAATGGTCTATAATTTTCTTTTGTTGTTTGGACTTTGCCTGGTGTGGGATGAGTCTAATATTAGTTTCATCGAATGGAGTTTGGAATTTCCTCCTTAGTTTCTATTTTCAGGAACAGTTGGAGGAGTATTGCTATTAGATCCTCATTGAAGGTTTTGTAGAATTCACTGGGGAAACCTTCCAGGCATCGACCTTTTCTTTGGAGACTCTTGATTAGCTCCTGTATCTTGCTGTAAGTTTTTGGTTTATTTCATTGATTTATTTCTTCTTGATTCAGTTTGGGCAGTTTATACTTCTCTAAGAATTGATCCTTTTCTGTAGAAGATTCATACTTTAGCGAGTAAACGTTCTGTTAATAGTGTCTTATGTGTGTTTGAATGTCTTCTTTATTTTTTGTAACTTTTCTTTCATAGTCTCTCATTTAACCAATATGAGTCTCTTCTTTTGTACGTCTTACAATGGGTCTTTCAATTTTATTCGGTTTCTGAAAGAACCAACTTTTTAGTTTTATTTATTTGTTGAATGGACTTTCAAATCTCAATCAGATTTATCTCTTCTTTAAACTTTTTTATCTCTCTCCTCCAAGTTGTTTTAGATTCATCTTTTCCTGTTTTCCTATTTTCTTATTTCTCTCAAGGTTTTACTTTTTACACCTTTTAGCTGCACATGAGCCTATTTACCAGTTCTTATTCATTCTTTAATGTGTGCTGTCCAGGCAAACATCTTGACATCAGCATTGCATTTGCTGTCTCTCATATTTCTTTTTGTTGTATTTTCATTGTCATTGTGGCTTATGAATTCGTTAATTTTGTCCTTAATTTGCTCTCTGTCTCAAATTTTAGATGTATGTTTTTGGGTTTAGCCTGCAACTATTTGTGTAGTTTCTGTGGTATCCTTTCTTATTGATGGTTAGGTTTATTCCATTGTGATCAAATAGAATACATGGGATAATGTCAATTCTGTACTATTTGCTGAAGTTCTTTGTGTGTACTATGACATGATTTACTTTTGAGTTGTTCCATGAGCTGCTGAGAAGAATATGTACGGGACCTCTGTGGGGTGAAAAAGTCTACAGCTCTTTCAGATCCATGTAGGATATGGTGTTACTTAGTCTTTGGCTCTCTTTATAATCCCACAAATTGTCTCAGATAAAGGCTAGATATTTAAGAAAATTAATAAAATTGACAGATCATTTCAAGAAAAATTAAAGAATGGGAGAAGAGTCCCCTCAGGGACTCTCCAGTCATAATTGCCTGGATAATCCAGAGTATCCAAATAATAAATAACAACTATTTCCAGAAACTAAACTAACTAAAGAATGAACACTTGAGGGAAATGGATGAAGTTTTACATAAACATAAACTGCTCAAACTGAGGCAAGAAGATATAAAAAAACTTAAATAAAGCCATGAAATAAAATGAGATACAAAAGGAATGGAATATCTTCCAATTTAATAAAGCCAAGATGGATTCTCCATCCAATTTTACAAAACTTCTAAGAGGGAAAACCATCGATTCTCCTCAAGCTCTTTTGCGAAATTTATGTAGAGAGAGAAATCATAACCCTTCTCCATGAAGCTAATATCATGGTAAAACCAGACAAAGTACAATACAAAAATGACATTAGAAGGCAATCTTAAATTTGACCAAAGATGCACAACTCCTAAACAAAATATTAGCTAGCAGAATCCAAAAACATAATACAAAAATCCTATGTGGTTTCAGTACAAACTGTGCTGTCATGCCATGTCCCTGAGGCAGGGGCATACTCTTCAGGGCCAGAATTGTCTTTCTCATCCTTCAATGTTCATGGATAAGGAGAACCAATATTGTAAACTTTCAATATTGCTAAAGATGTTATAGAAATTCCACTGAAAACTCATGAAAATCTAACTATATTCTTTAAGGAAATAGGAAAAGCAATACAAAAATTCTTTTGAAATAGGAAGATCTAGAACAGCAAAAGTAATTGAAGGCAAAAGAAGCAGCAACAGAGGTATCAAATGCCTGCTTTCAAGCTCTATTACAAGAGCATTATTTAAAAAAATACAAACTTCTAATGCCAAAAACGAGATGCATGATGAATACAATATGGCAGAACACCTTCAAAGAAACCAGAGACATGCAGTCAGCCTGATATTTGGCAAAGGTATGAGAGACATACAATGGAAAAAATTAGCATCTTCAATTATTGGAGATGGGGAAAAAGGATCAGCACAGGAATAAAAAATCAAAGCTGACCCTAGCATAATACCAGCACCGATGTCAACTCAAAATGGATTAAGATATCAACATCAAAGTGAATCCTAGTAACTATAATAGAACAGAGTAGCTAAGATATCAGGTCTTCTACGCCTAGGGAGGAACTTCCTGAACAGAGTCTGAGGCACACAACAGATTGGTGAAAGATTGGAAAATGGGACTACATTAAACTAAAAATGTTCTGCACAGCTAAGGTCATGGTCGCGAAACCAGACAGACAGCCAAACAGCAATGCAACAGACAAATATTATAATAGGTTATTGTTTCTCACATGCAGGGGCTACAAGAAACTAATCCCTCTAAATCCAACAAATCAATCATGAAGTTCACCATGGATCTGAAAACAGACTTCACAGAAGACGAAATAAAAATGGTAATGAAACACAGAAACATAACAACCATCACTGGAATTAATTGTACCAAACTCATATCCAGTCGCCAAAGGGGGACTCCACAGGTTTTTTCATTTACTATATTAAACATAAGAAAAATAATAAAATTCTCCTGTCCCATCCCTTGCAGATATATTGTAACATCACTGGCAAAAACAATTAGAAATATCATTTGATAAGAAGTTTTATACTTTACAGACACTAACTCTATGCTCCCCGCCCCCAAATTTTCACATCTCAGGGACACCTTGGGCTGTTGTATTTTCTTGTTTGCGACAGGATGATTTCAGCTTCTGTCTGAGATAGCTCTGGTGGATGCTAGAAGGTAGACATTGGAACAGGCAGGGAACCACAAGAATGTTTCCACTATGGCAAGTTCTTGGCCAGAACATGCCAGAGCCAGCAGAACCAGTCTTGGAGATGCCAGTCATTTCTGATCATCTTACCCATCTCTTTTTGGAGCTCTTCTAGCTGCCTCTTAATCTTTTGTAAATTGTCAGTAATATTGACCCAGTACAATCCTTTCAATTTTTTGTACCTGAATGGATTTTGAAAAACAGATAATCTATGACATGATTTGCAGAATTCCCCATTGCTCATTTCTTCCTGTGTCTATTGACCATTATTATTTCCTTTGCAGAGAAGTCTGTCTTTAAGTCTTCTACCCACTTACTAATGGTGTAGGTAATTCTTTCAGGATTTGATGGGGAGGACTTAATTTTTTTAGTTCCAAGTATATTTTAGATATGAGGACTTTGTCAGTTGTACTGAAACTGAGACAAAGGACAAGCAGTGTATCAATAGAACAGTGATACTCCCTAGACACTGTGTTGACAATGAGTATGCAACTTACAGTGGGGGTGAAAGTCTGTTGTATTTTGTCAAAGGCTTTTTGGGCTTTGACTCAGAGACCTATGTGATTCTTGGTCTTAAGTATGTTAGTGGGGTGGATATCATTATCCCTGTAGGTATTTTAAAACAGCTTTGCATCTGTGGACTGAAGACTACAACATCATGTTGTATGATTTTTTAAAAACTCTTTTTGGAATCTGTTAGCTAATATTTCGTTGAGGAGTTTTTCATCAGTGTTCATAAGATAGATTGCTCTGTCATTTTCTATATATTTTGTGTCTTTGACGGTTTTTTGGATGGTTTTGATATTAGCTTCTTAGTATGTGTTTAGGATTTTCTCTCTCTGCAACTATTTCACAGAAGATTGTGAGTAGACTTGATATTATCTAGATTTTAATGTTTCATAGAATAATCTTTTGAATCAATCTTAGCCTGGGTTTCCCGGATTGGAAGAAAACTTCCTTGCTTCTTTTTTTTATCATTTTTTATTTATTTTTGTTTCAAGATGATGTACAGAGGGGTTACAGTTGCACACATAAGTTAGTGAGTACAATTTTTTTATACCTGTTACCCTCTCCGTCATTTTACGCCCACCTTCCCTCCCCTCTTATCCCTCTTTCCCTGCCCACAGGAGTCAGATACCAATTCACACGGAGACAAAAAGTGGTCAGCCTTGGGAGAAAGATGTCCAAAAGAGACAATCAAACACTACTTCACATATACATTTGTTCATATGTACATACTTTAATCATACTGTAAATAATATTAAAAATAAGGAAACATTACTCCATTGTTGTCTATCTATATAAGAAAAAGCAATCTTACCAAACACAGAATTGACAGTGTCCATTGTTACAAAAGTCATGGACAACCCACTATTAGCAGATTCAGAAAGAAAATGTCTGATTTAAATCAATAAATTGTGATGACTAAAGAAGAAAGTTTTCTTTCCAATAACCCTTCATTGTGAACTATTTTATTTGAATGAATGCGGTTTTCATTGCAGGTCACTTGATAAGTTTCCTTCACAAATAGTGAGGAAAAAATGAGCAATTACACTTCTGTTGCTCACCAATAAATCAATTCAAGTTTTCTTCAATATTTTACTGTCAGTGCCAAGAGCTATTGTTCAATAAAGGTAATATAGGCACACTTTGTTATATGTTGATACTCATGTTGGTGTTTTCACAATTGAATCTATTAAGAGTAAATATTTTCTTTCAATGTTCATATTATTCCTGTAGTGTAAAATAAAATTATATTTTATATCTTACAGCAATTTCATAGAGATTTGTATGTCTACTCCTAAAATGACGCATGCTAAGCAAAACTTTGTCATCAGTAAGACTGCGTTATAAAAAAATTGTGATAGAATTTCAGTAGGACTTCCATCATTAGTCGGCTATGTTCAATTTCATTGTAACATAATCAAAATCTGTTTTTATGTGAATTCAAATTCGTTTATATATTCAAAAAGCTGTATTCCATGCCCTTACAATAAAAAAATCAGTAGGGTCAGAAGTTGTTATACTTATGAGTAGAGAGTCAGACAATTGTGCAACATATATACTGCATGAAATTCCATGCAGTTTGATACTTCAGTACTGGATTCTGAAGGGTTGAAAATAAAATGAGGTCAATAGAACTCACGATATTCTTTACTCACTGTTTCCTGAAATTGGGTTTGCTTAAGTATCTGTGTGTGGTATGATCAAAATATTGCTTCTGCACTACATGGCAAGGGGGTCAGGATCCCCACAATTTCTGCTTCCAGGAAGAGTAATCTTGAGGCATATTTTTGAAATAATTATTTTTTGACAGGAAAACATTGATTGATCCTTCATTGTTTAATCTACCACCACGGACTGGCTGTATCTATTTGTACTTCCATTTCTTTCTTCATGTCCCAATGTTCTCTCAAGGATAACTTCTGTGTTCTTGATTTTTTTAATGGAATTTAATGTTCATATTTTTGTTAATTTCAGCCATCATCACAGGATTTTTTTTTCTTCACTTTGTTTTTCATCAGTGTTGTTTTGGGGATTGGTGTGTTTACTTGACCTTTTCAAGAAATAAGTAATGGGCTGGGGATATAGCCTAGTGGCAAGAGTGCCTGCCTCGGATACACGAGGCCCTAGGTTCGATTCCCAGCACCACATATACAGAAAACGGCCAGAAGCGGCGCTGTGGCTCAAGTGGCAGAGTGCTAGCCTTGAGCGGGAATAAGCCAGGGACAGTGCTCAGGCCCGGAGTCCAAGGCCCAGGACTGGCCAAAAAAAAAAAAAAAAAAAAAAAAAAAAAAAAAAAAAAAAAGAAATAAGTAATGTTTCTTTGCGTTTTAGCATCTGGGGTGCTGAAGTAATGAAGGATTGATTTCCCCTAAACTTTCCTTTGTGGGATCATAGGTGGCAGCAATATTGAACAAGTGTGTATCTGCATCAATAATTTCATAGCGTTTACTTTTGGTCATATGTCCTCCAGCATTTCTTATTAGTAGTATTCCTGCTAATGGACATTTTTCTTGGGCTATGTTGAATGTGAGGGTCATTTTGCTTTGCTTTTTTTTTTTTTTTTTTTTTTTTTTGGCCTGTGTTATAGAGCATTCTTAATGTGTCTCTAGGCCGATCTCCATTCCTATTCAGACAGATTAAAAATTGATTCATATTAAGTTTCTTAGCTTTATAATAGAAAATATCAACGCAACAGAGATATTTTAAAAGGTAAGTTTTTGTAATTCAGTTGAGCTTAAGGATTTCTGTTTATGTGAAGTTTAATTAGAAATACATTTCCCTAGCACCTAGCCATATCCCACAATTTACTATCATGATATATAAAACATGACATTCCTTGAGAGAATAAAATGTTATAATTTGGAATGCATTTTGACGCTCTGGGTCTTGACTTTTTTTTTTTTTTTTGCAGTCCTGGGTCTTGGACTCAGGGCCTGAGCACTGTCCCTGGCTTCTTTTTGCTCAAGGCTAGCACTCTGCCACTTGAGCCGCAGCGCCACTTCTGGCCATTTTCTGTATATGTGGTGATGGGGAATTGAACCCAGGGCCTCATGTATAGGAGGCAGGCACTCTTGCCACTAAGGCCATATCCCCAGCCCGGGTCTTGACTTTTTATTAAGGCCAGTAGAAGGCTACCGTCATTTTCCTTTTGGTTACAACACATAAACTCAACACAAATGATCAAGGTTGATGTCGTGTCATGTGCCTGGTGTAACATGTGAGATTGTTATCACAAGCAATCTCATTAACCTAAAGCAAGGAAACTAATTCTGACACACACCCTAATATTTAAACTCAATTTAGTAGGTTCCAGGATCTTGAAACATGTATTCGGGCAGACTTAGCCTTTAACTCTGCATATCAGGGAAAATCCCTGCAAAAATTACTCACAAACCATGCATATATTATTTGTTAGCTCAGTGGACATGCTATATAGACATAAAAAGGTTTCATATTAAGGCTAGATGTTGTGTATGTGTGTGTGTATGTGTGTGTGTGTGTGATTATTCATTAAAGTGTTGACAAAGTGATGTGCAAAAGTGTACACATACATAAGACAGTGCATACATTTCATGTGATATCATATACCCTTGATTTTTTTCCCTTCCCTAGAGCAGGTAGGCATATATACAATACCTAGTATACCAAAATCCTATACAGTAATATGTAACTTATGACAAAGGCAATAATCCTAGAACTTTAAATGTAACATCAACAATAGAATCCTCCTGAGTCCTCTTGGTGTTGTTTTACTTATTCTCCTCTTTTACAGTCATATGTACTTAGCTGCTGAGCTATTGTTATCTACTGTTATATCTATTCTAGACCTTCTCGTTTAGTACTTGTTTGGTTTTAGACACATTATGTAACGTCACTGAGGCAAACCTGTGGAAATACCATTTGAAAAGGATTTTCTTTTGCCATCCTGGTCTCTACTGTCCCCTCACCCATCCTAACAGTCTTATATAAAGGAACCTTTCCCCTTGGTTTTGTGTTCTACTCTTGTCTCACTCAACAATATTTGTTAAAGTTCTCATTATTTGCCTGAGAATAACAATATTTTATCATTTGAAATCACTGTGTAATATTACCTCATGTATAGGTATCCCATTTTATGGATCCCTTCGCTTGTAGTGGGGCATCAGTGTTTTCTCCATATTTTGGCGGTTGTAAATTGTGCAGCCATGAACATGTATATCCAGATGTCTTTATGATATCCTGAGACATGTTGTTCAGAATAGATGTCGAGGAGTAATATGGCTGGGTCATAGGTTATGTCTATGCTGAGCATTTTGAGGAACCTCCATACAGTTCTTCAGAATGGATGTACTAATTTACACTCCAACTAACATTAAAGACTTCCTTTTTCCCAATATCCCTTCCAGCATTTCTTATTGCTTGAGTTCAGAGTGTACAGCAATCTACCTGAGTGAGACGGAATATCAGGGTTGTTTTTATTTGCATTTCCTTTACTGCCTGGGATGGTGAACATTTCCTTAAATGTTTCTTTGCCATGTTTTATCTTTTCTATTGTAACGTCTCTGTTTAGCTACTTTGCCCATTTAATAATTCGTTTACTGGGTTCAGAGGTGGTTAGTTTCTTTATTTCTCTGTAGGTGACAGACATTTGGCTTTTTTTCTGTTTCTCTGCTGGTGAGGAACCTTTCCCACATGATAGGCTGTCTTAGTAGTTTGGTTGGTATGTCTTTAGCTGTGCAGAAACTTTCTATTTTTTAGTATTCTCATTTGGTAATTCTCTCCACTATCTGTTGTGACCCTTACCTGTGCCTATAAGTTCTAGTGTCTCTCCTCCTCTGTTTTTCAGTAGTTTAGAGGATTCAGGGGTGTTGTTGATGTTCTAAATACATTTTGAGTTTGCCCTGGTGCATGGTGTTTGGCTAGGATCAACTTTGAATTTTCTACATGTGTCTGCGCAGTTTTCCCAGCACCAGGAGTTGAAGAGGCTGTTAATACAATTATGTATCTGTAGCTCCTTTTTTGAATATCAACTGATTGTAAGAATGCAGCTTTAGCCATCCTCTTCTGTGGCTAGCCTAAAGCTATGATAATTACTGCCTATGAGGGAGACCATAGTGTCCATGATTCTTTGGGTCTGGGTCACTTCACTTAGCATATTTTTCCAAGTGCTTCCATTTCCTTATGAATGGGGCGATGTCTTTCTGAATGAGGCATAAAATTCCATCCTGTATATGTACCACATTATCCTGAGGGGCATCTGGGTTGGTCCCATAATTTAGCTATGACAAATTGTGCTGCAATGAACATTGTTGTGCTGGTGGCTTCAGTGTGTTCTTGTTTTTGGTCTTTTGGTAGATGCCCAAAGTGGGGCTGTTGGGTATTAGGGAAGCTCTATGTTAAGCCTTCTGAGGAATCTCCATAGTGCTTGCCAGAGTAGTTGGACCAGTTTACATTCCCACTAACAATGAAGTAGTGTTCTCTTTTGGCCACATCGATGTTGAACACAGAAGATGATGCTAAGTGAAATGAACTCCATATTATGGAAACAAATGTTATATCACTGTTTTAATTACATTCAACATGCCATGTGTAACCGTGGCTTCTGTTGTTGATGTTCCTCTTGTATCCCCTTCTTGTGTTCATACCTGCACTATCACTATATCTTATCTGAGTACACTGGATACCATAGATACTCATATTTGATCTAGGAAAGTTAAAGGATATACCAAAATCATGAGACACAGGGTAAAAAGACAAATGACTTCAAAAGCAAAACTTACAAAACTGTGTGGTGTAAACCACATGAACAACTCATGGGCAAAGAAGGAAATGGGGCATGGAGAGGGGAAAGGAGGGAGTAGTAAACAAACAAGACAACAAATGTATCCAATGCCTAAGGTACGAAAATATAACCTATCTGTACATAATTTTGACAATAAATAAGAAAAAAGATTTTTAAAATTAGAACTTTATTTCTGTGTTTAGTATTCCATTCCATTTCTCTTAAGGTTTTTCTTTATACCAGTGCCACCTGTTTTTGTTGTGATGGTTATATAATAGATCTTGACACAGCACTTTCAAGAATAATGGAAGGAAGGCGAGAAGCCTCCCAAATTGGTAACATCGTGTATTCCACAAGAAATATTGCCAGAATAATCGAGGACATCCAAACAATCAGAAACAACTATTTCCAGAATCTATACTCACTAGGGAATGAATACTTTAGGGAAATAGGTAGATTTTTACAGAAATATAAACTGTCCAACCTGAGGCAAGAACGTATAAATCAATTAAATAACCACATGAATTATGACGCGATACAGGAAGCAATGAAATTTCTTCCAATATAAAAAAAGCAATCACAGCAGAATTCTATAACACTTTCTAAGAGAGGGGAAAACACCAATATTCTCCTAGTTCACCCGTGAAATTGATGCAGAGCGAGAAACCCCAAACTAGTTCCTTCACGCAAATACCATCACAAACCAGGAAACGACCCCCAAAAGGATATTACAAACAAATCTCACTGAGGAACAAAGATGCACAACTGCTCTACAAAATATTACCTAGCAATATCCAAAAACAGATATTATAAATCATGCATCATGGTCAACTAGCCTACATTCTACAGCTGGAAGCCTGCTACAGCAGATTCATAAGTATTAATGCAATCCACCAAACTGACGTAGGTAAGAGGAAGAATCACATCATTCTCAGAGTGGCTGCCCCAAACCTTCAATATAATAACAAAGCAATACATTTTCAAAGCCCTAAACAAAATAGGAATAGGAAGACCCTTTTTAAAACAAAGAAAGCCATATGTATGAGACCAACTGCTTAAGTCATACTAAATGGCAAGGACTAAAACCATTATCTTGAAAACCAGGAACAAGAAAAGGATAATACATCTCTCTTCTCCTATTTAATATATTTCTGGAATCCTTAGCCATAGCAAGAAATCTCCAAATAGGGAGGACCCAAATAGGGAGGAAAAAATGTGAAACTGTCGCGATTTGTGGATATTATGTTTTTATACCTGAAGGACCCAAATAAATCTCCTCCAAATTCCTAGACCTAACAAACCATTTTTCCAAATTACAGATGGTAAATTTGCAACAGACAAATGTTATAACTTGCTAATATTATTCATACACAGGGTATTCAAGAAACGATTCCCTCCAAAACCTAACGCATCAATCACAAATTTCGCCATGGATCTAAAAAGAGATTACCCTGAAGAGGAAATAAACATATTGAAACACATAAACATAATCACCATCATTGGCAGTATCTGATATGCATATACAAACAACCCTGAGATAACTTGTTTCCAATGTCAGAATGAGTAATTATCTTAACTCAAGCAAAAACAAGGGCTGGAGGGAAGGCCCTGAAAGGGGAAATCTACTGCTCTGCTGCTGGGAATGTAAACTACTTCAACCACTCTCGAAAACTGTATGTAGATTCTTCAAAAGAACAGCCAAGGCACAGCACATGATTCATTCTGAGCAACACGATCCAGGATATGACTAGAAAACCTGCACTTCTGTACTTCTACGATGTGTGGAGTTTTTAACCTCAGCAAAGATATTCTGATGCTTATTACCAAACTAATATGCCTTTGGAGAAAATTCTCTATTAAGGAGTCTCCTGTGTTTGTTGGCCAAAGGATGACCCTTTGTCATGAGACTCTGCTCCACCCTCTGCCCCACCTATAGAGCCTCCTTGGGGAGACTTGTTGTCCAGCTGCTCCAATGAAAGCTTTTCTCAATTAAGTGGGAAGTCAATAATTTATGACAATTAGTCTTGAGGAAATAGTAGCTTGGTAATAGATTTCTGCCTTGACTG
Organism: Perognathus longimembris pacificus; assembly: GCF_023159225.1. NCBI lineage: Eukaryota > Metazoa > Chordata > Mammalia > Rodentia > Heteromyidae > Perognathus > Perognathus longimembris. Next base: position 27,693 of record NW_025956100.1, on the reverse strand, counting down.
CTTTGATCCTTTGTTGTAGAGCTGACAACTTGTAGTATTGACACCCTTTGTAGTAGCAACAACCTTTGAGATAGCAACATCTGCTACAGTAGTGACATCCACAACTTTGGTGTTTATAGGAATATACTTGTGCAATAATTTTACTCTTGAAGTTGTGAATTGATTTCTACACCGATATAAACCCTGGCCCTGCTAAATAAAAGTGTGCTTTGGACCACTCTCCTTTGCATACCCTGTGTCCTGACTACAGTTACAAATACCTGGGTCCAACAACTGGCTTCCAGATCCAGGGACCTGATAACTGATCCTTAGGAGATTGCTGAACTGGTTTTGAGCTCTTCCTCGAGTGTAGGTGAAAGATATTTTGATTGAAAGGAGATAGGGGAACTGAGTGGTGAGCTCCTAATAGATAAAATATTACAGGTTTTTGGGACAAACTAAATCTACTCTTTTTTTTTTAATCTTATCGACCATGTACTGAAACTTAACAGAGCTATGGTCTTGTGTTCTCAATTAGATGAGTGCATACAGGTGGTAATGGAATATAATCCATGGTTCCCAGAGGAAGGTACTTTAGACTTAGAATTCTGGGAAGGAGTAAACAACCATGTGTAAAGGCATATCAGTTTGGTGACAAGGTTCCCGTTATATTTTGGTATATTTGGGCACTAACATGTACAGCCCTAAATATCATGCTTGTGATGCTGTGGTAACATCAGCAGCTGAACTGGAGGCAGACGTGGAAAAAGCTATGAAGGCTTATAGTTTGCCCAAGGAGGTAAAAACTCAAATTGGGCAGGAGTTAAAGAGATGGCTACACCTGAGCAATCTCTTGCCAGTTCTGATAGAGAAAAGGTAGAGCCAAAAGCTAAAGCTTTGGCCACTACCAATGTTTCTTCAGAAAATGAAGCCACTCTAAATAGCTCAGCAAGGGAGTCAGTGTGCTAAAGAGGCTCTCCATATCTGCTAAGGTCTTCAATGAGTATGAGTCTTATGAAGAAAAGAACTTTGCTGCAGCACCTGCCTTTACTTTTTTCTTCTTCAGATTCTGACTCTGAGGATTTTGTTCCTCTCCCTCACTATCGACGGTTCCCCAATATTCGACCCCCTTCAGTTGATGGAGAAGCTCAGTCCCCTCATTATGAAAGTATCAATATGGCCCATTTCACTCAGCTGTGGAAAGCGGTAACTTTATATGTACCACAGGCGTTGAAGTTAAACAGTGAATTTTGACAACTGTTTCTGCTTATTAAAATTGGCTCCTGAGGATTGGAAGATTATGTGTAGTGCATTATTAAAACTTCAGGAACATCTACAATGGTTAATGTGGTATAATGATGTTGTGTCCGGCAGAGCAGGTTAAAATGCTCAGTCCCTAAATGCTGTCCTTCACAGAATACAACATGCTATGCGAACAGGCACTGGGGATTACAAGAACCCCCAGAATCAAGTAAATACCCCAAAGGAGATTGACCAGTGGCTGCAGGAGATATGTGTAGATGCATGGGGTTGGGTCCGTCACCACAGTGAAAAGGATGGTTCTTAGGCCTGCTTTATTCAAGGGGCCCAGGAATCCTACCTTGTCTTCATACTGCGCCTTCAGAAAAACATCGATAGAACAGTACAAGGAGCTTCTGTTCATGATCAATTAATTAAATTACTGGCAATTGTAATACTAATGAAGATTGTCAGTCTGCGAATCTGCCTGTTAAGGAGATTGGGGATGTACTAGCACATGTCATGGCTTGTCGGAATGTATTTTCAGACATTCAAAAGATGAAGCTACTGAGACAAACTCTGGGTGCTAGTGTGAAAGTACCTAAATCCGGAAAATTTAAATGTATTGGATGTGGGGACAAGAGGATACTATAATGAATTGTGTTAAAAGGAAACTGGCAAATACAAAGTCGCCTAGGAAATTCCCTGGCTGCAAACGTGGAGTGCATTGGGCCCAAGAATTTAGATCTAAAACTGACATTGATCGTAATATGCTTCCCCTTTCATAGGGAGCAGCGCAGGGAGAAAGTACAAGGTGTTCAGGAAAGGGGGCAAAGGGCAAGCCTTATGGTCCCATTCCTATGAACGAGCATTCCCCAAAATCTTTTCGTTACAACCAGCTCCTAGTGCGAGTGCGGCAGTGGAACTTTCCTCAAGCCAAACCTTAACTTTCCTTGCTAATTTCCAGAATTATACCTTGCATATAGGGGCCCTTGCCATGGGGGACTTGGGACCTACTTTTGGGGCGTTCCTGTTTAATTGCTAAAGTGGTGTTAGTTGTACCAGGAGTACCAGACTCTGACTACATAGGACAAATTCAAATCCTTATTACCTCCCCTCTACCTTCTGATAGTAATGCTAGTGGTCATATTGCACAATTGATTTTCTTTGCTTACAAGTCTATATCAACTTCTAGAAACCCTTGTCAAGGAGGTTTTGGCAGTATGAAATACCAATATGTTTTCTGGATTTTAAATGAAGCATAAAAACCACCTTGTTGTAATTTTTATATAGAAAAGACACAATTTGAAGCATTGCTATCTACTGGCTATGACATCACAATAAACAGACAGACTGAATGGCCTCGGGGCAGGGTGACTCAATCTATCAAACTTAGAATAAAAGGTGTCAGTAGTACACCAGTTTCATTTATTAAACAAAGTGTTGAATATCAGGATATTACTGATGGTGAAGGCCAACATTCCATTTTTAATCCATAATATTTGTAAGTACCTATTAACTTAATTGTACTAGACCTCTTTGAATAGTGGAGAGCTCATTTAGTTTTCCCTTGATGTTCAGATGCATGTCTCTCTCAGTAAGATTTCTTGGCAGAGAGATTGTCCAGATTGCAGTGAGCAAAAGCCCTTATCTAAGGAAAAGTTGGCGGCCTCAATGCGACTTGGTGGAGATCAATTAGGTTCAAATCATATTGAGGTTTCTATCTCTACCTAGAACTCTCCTATTTCTGTTGTTAAAAAGAAATCTCACAAATGGAGATTGCTCATTGATTGATGAGCTCTAAATGCAGCTATGATGCCTATGGCTACTTTACAACTAGATTGCCCCAATATTGTATGAATCCTGAAAATTGGCATATTATGCTAATAGATTTGCGAGATTGTTTCTTTATTAGTTTCTTACTTGATGAGGACCAATCATGCTTTGCTTTTACTTTAAGTCAGATTAATCTCCAAGGAACCCATAGAAGGTTTAAATGGAAATTATTGCCACCAGGCATGATAAACTCACCTACTATGTGTCAAACATTTGTAGAGAGAGCACTAGAACCTATTAAGAGAAGATTTCCTCAGGTTTCATGTATTCATTATATGGATGACTTATTATTTGCTGCAACCTAAAAAATATATTCTGTTCGACTTATTACAAGTTTTGCCCTTCCACTTGCAAGACTACGGTTTACTAGTTGCCACTGATAAAATCTGGACAGAGGAGTCATTAAAGTATCTAGGGTATTTAGTTAAAAAAACAAGCAATTATCCCCCAACTTATAAAAATTCGTAATGAAGAATTAAATACTCTTGATTTTCAAAAGTTACTAGGGAACATTATTTAGCTTCATGCTTCCTTAGGAATTGCCACATATGCTTTGCATAATTTATTCTCCATTGTTCAAGTGGATTTGACTTTAAGTAGCCCTTGTGTATTAACTAGTGAAGAAAGTCAGGAATTACTTCTAGTAGAAAAATCCCTGACTCAAAATTTCTTATCCCGGGTAGATTTATCTGTCTCTAATGGGTTATTAAATCTACTTACAAAGTTTACCACACAGGGGGAATAGCACAGTACAATAAGACTTTGATATGTACCAGGCACACATTGTCTGAAATGTAAACCACATGTCTGGAGGTGATCAGTTTTATTATCATGCAAGGCTTAAAAAGGTGCCTGCAAATCAGTGGGCAAGACACCTACTTGATTATCATCCCCACACCTAAATAACAATTCAAATTTGCATTACAAACCTGTGATCTCCTCCCTTTGTCATTGAATGGCTTTAATGGAGAAGTTTTATACCAATTACTTTCTGGCCCTTTAAGGCAATTATTTCAATAACAAATTTATATTACTGATAATATTTGACTTTCTAAGCCCATTCTAAATGCTCCTAATATTTTTGAAGATAGTACCGAAAATAACAAATGTGCTTTTTGGACAGAAGGTAAATATCAAGTTTTCCTCACTCCCTGGCAATAGGCACACAAAATGAATCACAGACCATTATATGTACTTTACAGAATTTCTTAATACCTTCTAATTTAATCACTCAGTCTACGTATGCATCACATGTTTTATGCAATACATATTCTGCTGTTATTTATCACATAACCTCCCCCCCCACTAGATTCACTATTTAAACAATTCAAATCCAGTTATGCCAAAGACAGCATTCACTGTGTGTCATTCACATTCTTGATCATTCTAATTTGACAAGTCCTATGGCATGTGGTAATTTTCATGTAGATGCTTTAGTCTCATTTATTTCGGCAAAAGAAGACCATGCAGCTCGGCATTCTAATGCAAGTCATTTACCTGTCTCATATAAAATTCCCTTTAGGGTTTGGATTATGGCCTAGTGGCAAGAATGCTTGCCTCATATACATGAAGCCATGGGTTTGATTCCCTAGCACCACATATATAGAAAATGGCCAGAAGTGGCACTGTGGGTCAAGTGAGAGAGTTCTAGCTAGCCTTGACCCCAAAAGAAGCCAGGGACGGTGCTCATGCCCTGAGTCCACGCCACAGGACTGGAATAAATAAAATAAAATAAAATAAAATAAAATAAAATAATATTCCTTTTAAACAACCTAACAAATTATTGCTAACTGTCCTACTTGTTGATCTTTGCCTTTACAAACACTTCCCCTTGGTGCTAATCTTCAAGGCTTGGCTCCTAACACATTTGGCAAATGGATTTAACACACATTCTTGAATTTGTCTTCCTAAAAGATGTGCTTGTAACTATTGACACATTCTTTTTTTGGGAGGCCACAGCTCTATCTGGGGAAAAATGGACTCATGTCATTCAACATTTACTAGAAACATGTGCAGTCATGTTGATTTCTTCTCAAATAAAAACTGACAATGGACCAGCTGATACCAGTGAATAAGTACTGATATATTTAGAATTTCGTAACATCTTCCATGTTACATGAGTTGAATATAAACCTCAAGGTCAAGGTAGAGTACAATGAGCTCACTGGACTTTGAAAAGACAAATTAATAAGGTAAAAGGGGGAATATGTGTAGTACTTAGGAGTATGCCACATCTATGAATAGCCTTTATAAAATAGCCTGAGCTGTTATTGCTGAAGCACTATTTGTTCTTAAGTTTTTAAATTTGCCTCAAGGAGATGTTTTGGCTAAAGTCAAGCAACACTTCCTAGCTCCGCATATGTTAGACAAGCCACATCCGGTTTGGATTAGATTGGTGGTTGGGTTACTTTGGGCCCCTTGGCAGTTGTTAAACCAGGGGCGATGGTATGTTTATGTTGCCCTTATGAGGGCCCTTTGCCCTCATGGGGACAGGTAAAAGCACTGTCTCACAAAGCCCAACAGGTAGTGATCTCTACTGGAAAGGTGCTAACTCTGGAACATATACTCCTGCCTATGTGTTCTCTGTTAACCTGTGACTTGTAACTCTATGGCAGGGGCTAATTCAGAGATATTGTATTGGTCCGATATCTCTAACCCTCCCTTATTGCATCCATATTTGTGGACAGGAGCCCGCGACTCCGTTTCTACATCTAGTCCTGACATAATCTCTCCCCATTATCTGCCTGGCATTCCAGTCTATCCTATGGAAGAAGGACGAGCTTCTAACATCTCTTACTCTCAGTTCTCTAACGCTATCTGTCTAGGCAATTCTCCATGTTAACCCTGTAGATATTAATATTGGATTCAACATGGAGGTTTGTATAATCCCAGTAGAACTCGGCTGGTTAGACTGTCCTTTTGGTCTGTGAGATCTCACACCTATAAGATAGACAACTATCCTAGACATTTTGGTTTGTGGTTACAAAACTGCACCGAACATAATTTTGCTTCTGAAAATCTATACAATCTCATACTGCAAAAATCAATTATGAGAATCAGTGGAGTTGCCGAATCTTACATATGTTCAATGGTATGTCTCAATTTGAAAGTGAGATATCCTCCAAAAGTAGTTTGCTGTTACCGTATTATTTTCCATTTAATATCTTTGGGCATATCCTTTTATGTGATTCCATAGTAACTCAAATTTTGAAATCCAGGATAAATATAACTGAGTGTTTCCATGGTAATTATTGTAGTAGGAAAGAATCTGATTGTTTAACAGGTTAAATTGAGCACAAAATAATTGCTTCAATTTTGTCTCCAAATGTTTTGAAAATCATTACCTGGCTACTTTGGTATCTCCGGTGCTAATATGTTCATATTGATCCATTTTGATAGATATTTTATTTTTATGTGTAATTCATTTCTGAACGTTGGTCATAATTTTAGTTTGAAATGTGGGAATAGTGTTTCAACTTATATTAATTCCATCCATGGCAAAATCAATAGTGTAATATATTCATTAATTATTTAGGGGAGCATACATCACTATGTTAATTTTGTAGGAGTCATGAACACCGAGGTATGTCTCAGGACACCTTGTTAGGAGTGTAATAAACATGGTTTTCAACTGAATCTAGTCTAAAATAAAGTCTTTGTTGATCCACATAGAACATAAATATTCCCAGTATCATCTGCACATTAGAATATTAATGCATTGTGCCTTTAAAAATTTTTTCAAACCCTACAGGCTCATTACAAACTGCAAACAATAGCCTGTAGACTTGAACTAATCAAACAGCAGTTAACATGCATATATTTATGAAATTATAATCAATTTCTCTACACTGTCTTTTATAACTCTCTTATATAATTGAACGCTTATATAGCTCACGTACTTGGACATTGCACAGTTACAAATGAAGATGCATTTATTGGTTAAGATTAAGGATAGAGAGACCCAGGATAGCTCTTAGAATTGTCCTTAAAGTTCCCTGAATTACATCATTGTCAATTTTGCCAATTTTGATAGTATTCTTAAATTAGGTCATGATACAATCTGAAACAGTCCATTTTTATTTGTAGCCTGTTGTACAACAGCTCTTAGAAGGCAAAATAGAGAACAGGCACTTAAAGAATCATACGAATAAAATATTTCCAGTGATATTCATAAGTTTCCTTTATTTGGTTTAACAAAGCCCAAAGTCATTATGGAATATCTGTTACAGTCCTTGGTATTTCCCATGGGCTTGTAAAAGAGAGGTATTCCAACCCTTTGTTTAGCCTTATATCATGACCAACACTGTAAATTTTAAATTGATGGGCCTCAATATAGAAGTGATACAGTGTCTATTGTTACATAGCACATGCACAACCCACTTTTAAGCATTTAACACAGACAACGTCAAATTTATATAAATAAATATATGATTCGCAAACACAGAAAGCTTTTATGTCCAATAACTATGAATCATTAACTCATATCTTTGGATAAAGTACGTTTTCATTGTACATTGCCTGATAAATTTCCTGCACTAATTCTTAAGCTAAATCAATATTATATTTCAGTTTGCTCACAGTAAAGCAATTCACTTTTCCTTCATATTTTAATGTCAATGCCCACTGCTGCTGTTAAATAAAAATAATATATGGATGCTTTGTCATAGGGCAAAACTCATGACGCTATTTTCTCTTCTTTAATCTGTGATTCCTTGTGATTTCTATTTGAATAACAAACAGGATGAAAGCTCAAGAATGCATAGTGATAAGGCAATGATAGATTCTAATTTAAATTCTTGGTTGATTTCTTCTTGTGAATCCAGTGTAAATGTAAGAATGTTCTTCCCTGCTATCACTTGCTTGTTCCAGCAAGTTATTCTGGGGGAGAACAACAAAAATATCCTTGTCAACCTGCGGATTGATGAGAGTACCTGTGAAAATTTAGACATGTACTCATAGTTTTGTTCTATCCTTTGTAAGACACTTTCCCTATAATGGTGCCTTCTTTTTACATTTGTGTTTTGTATCACATTTTAGATAGAGAAATGTAGGTCAAACGTTATCAATTTGGTTTGAAATCTTAGGATTATGATTTCTCATGTACTCGTAAATATTTACTATTTTTGGCCTAAGACTAGGTGACATTACATGTTTTGTGTCTCTATATGTATAACCTAGGGTATGGCTTGAAGAAATGTGCCCTAGTCCTTAAAATAATGAGTTTTTCATTGATTCACCTGTACAACTCCCTACACGTGGGTCAAGACACACGAGTGTCCAAATATACTTTTCCAGAAGCTGTCCAATTAATAGGTTTCAGTGTATATGCAAGTTAAGAAAGCAGGGAATTCATTCACGATAATAGGCAATTGTTCAATTTTCAGTACCTCTAGAAGAACCAAGGATGTTTCTAGTGTTTGTAGACACAATACAGACATATGTGTTAGCACTTCATTCACCGAAAGAAAAAAATGTGTTTTTATTTATGCCTTTGCAGAAATAATCAGTTGCCCTACCGTGTGTTCAACAAGTATTTCTCCTTGTCTTATCTATGAGTAAAAATAATTTTAAAAAAGGCTAAACATATGAATGTCTTTTGATTTCCCCTAATAATTCAGACAAGTACTCTTGCAACCTGGTCATATTCTCAGTCCTCCCCTAATCATTGAAACCTCCAATTTATTTACAGTGTATATTCTTTACAATTAATTCTGACATCAATGGAGGTGTTTTTTTCTTTACAAAAGTATATCACTTAATATTTTCGAAAGTACAGTTAGGTAGGAGAAACACAATTATCATTAAATGGAAATCTAAGTACGGTAACATGTACAGTCCTACGATTGTTCTTCAGTTAGGTTTACATGAGTCTTATAGTTTCATTTCATTATGTCTTCTTGCATGTAAGAAAGTATCACAAAATTAACCTCTTTAAAAGAGAACTTCAATTCATGTGATATTATGTGAACATCAATTTGGTGAGCCAAAAAACTTCTGGGAGTTTGTTTTTTTTAAACAATTCAACTCTGTGAGCTTTTCTTACTAGGAAAGATTCTCAATATCGAAATAATTTCAGTATGTGACAATATGCAAGCATTCTTTGACTTCTTTAAATAGGACATTTTGCAAGACAGAATGAATGAAAAATGGGGTGAGGAATAGAGAAGAAAGTGCTCACTAAGTGAATTGGGTAGTAAGCAGAACAAACTGAGCAAATCAAGGGCCTTAGAAAGACATATCAGAGGAAAAGAGGAACAGATTACAGGAAGCATAAAGAAAGAGAGGTGTATGCATATATCACCATATTGGAATGAATTGCTTTACAATTACTAAGCATAGAGGACATAAGAATTTTGAGAAATGAATGTGACACTGAGCATGAAGGATCAGACCTCTGTTTATTTTACTTTATAATATTATTAAGAATTACTAAAACATAGAGTTAATATGTAAATAATTAAGAAATCGAGGGAGTGGTTGGAGGGGTGAAGTAGAAGGATGAAGGGAGAAAAATCAGGAAGGTATAGCAGGTATGAGTAGAAATACATATGTAATCACTATATGAAGCATGTTTCTGTAACCACACTGTACAGCATCCTGAAAATAAGAAAGAAAATGAAAACAAATTAAGTGTAAGTGCAATTTTCAGTGGGAAAATAGATTTTTCTATGTATCCAAAAAATAACATTCAAAATTTAATAAAATTTGTGCATTGCTGGAAATATTACAAGTGTTGGTAGATAATTAGAAAGAAGCAAATTATTGATTGTGTGTGTGAGTTTGTGTGTGTGTGTTTAAGTGAGTGACTCTGTGTGTGGTGCCTAGTCTTTTAAAGTTATGTCTCATGGTGATCAACATAGAAATGCATTTCTAAGATAGGGTATATAAAATTTGTCAAACGTGGTAATCCCTCCCTCATTTTTCTCTTGATTCCCTTTCCAATCAACTGTTCACCAACTTTGAACGGTTAATTACAACGATTTCTATTTCTTTGTTGCATTCCTTCACCCTTCGTACTTCTCACAGTGTGAAGAAGTCATTTCCTTACTACGATAAAGAAAGAGATAGTATTAAGAGGTCCATGCTCTACTACAGCGCCACCTGGTTGTCAAACACAGAAAATTAAATCAAAGGGAATAATTTCAAATAAGGATTTCAAAGTAAAAATAAAGGAACCTCCGGATTCCATATATTTGAGATCAATACTAGTACCATGATTGTTTGTGATTATATGTCCAAAGTATTGAGAAACTGTGATACTCTGAGTGGAAAATCCTAGGCATGTATGCCATTTTTACCACTCAGTGCATCCATCGGCTCTGTTTGCCGCTGGTTCACTTTACACGACATAAAGTTTTCCTAAGGCTTTCCATTTCCTTACATACGAGAGGATGTCATTCTTTCAGAAGGAAGCCTAGAATTCCACTATGAATATAAATCCATTTCTGTTGTTCCATTAATCAACTGAGGGCCAGAAGTGTTGGTTACATATGTTGGCTATAAGAGAGAATGCTGCAATGATCATGATCATGGTGGAAGTTTAGCATGGGCAATTCTTTATGATCTTTACAGTGAATTCCCACAATTGAGATTGCTCGATCATAATCTATGTATATATTTTATTGCACATATGTTATACTGCTTTGCAGAATGTCTAAAGAAATTTAACCCGCCCTACCGCCCAAAGAATTATTGTATCATTCCCTTTGTCCACATCCCTGCAAGCATCCATTGTTACTGATTTTCCTGACAATCACCCTTGTAAGAAGGGAGAAGTAGAATCTTAATAAGATTTTGATTTGCACTTCTTACAAGCCTAGATATGGTGTCTGTTTCTTCACTGATCCTATTAGTCCTTGTCTTCAAAGAACACTCTATTGAAGTCAACAGCCCGAGTTCTTTCTTTGAGCATTACTTTGGGGTGATTTAATTTTTTGTGTTTCAAGAATATTTTGTATTTGAGAGCCCTATTTGCATATCTTCTCTCATATTCTGTGCTCTCCTCTCTCTTCATAATTTGATATATGGAGCTACCAATTCCATGGACGTCTGTTTGTACAATTCTGTGATTTAATGTGCTTGTGAGATTTTATACAAATCTGTTCACCTGTGCTCAGAAGCCCTAGTGATTTTCCTCTTTCTTCTTGCATATTTATTGTATCCATTTTACCTCAAGTCCCTGATCCAATTAGAATTGTTGGTGGTGTGAGGAGACACACAAGGATGTACCTTTAGTTTGGAGGAAGAGTTTAAAGTATTACCCCTTACCATTTCTTGAAAAGGCTGTGCTTTTCTGTCCAATTCTTTTGTCTTACGTATAAAAAACCAAGGTGTCATAGGTGTATATGTTAACTTCTGTGTCTTCAATCGCATTTTCTTGATTTTTGGCCTTTTGTTGTACCAGGACCAAAAAGATTTTCAAACTGAAGCTTGCAAAAAGGTTGAAAGTAGATATTAACATACCTCCAGCACTGTTCTTCCTGCTATGGAGTGTTTTGGCATCAACAAACTGAATTATCCTCAATGTTTCTTTATTCCTGTTTCTAGAAATGCTGAACGCAAAATCCACTGAGAAAACACCCACTTTCATTTAATGACACAATACTTTAACTTTTGCTTTCTACAGAGAAACAATTGGTAAAAGGGACTTTCAATTAACGGACTATTTTACACGTTGGACCACTGTCGTAAACTCTGTCCCAATACTCCGTTACACATCCAAGGTGTGGAAAATTACTCTATTCTTTCTTGCCATGTACCAGAGATTAAATGGAAGGTAGTGGAACTCTCCACAAGAATGCTATGAAATTCATGTTATGTCACTCAAGAGCATTTTCTGTCATTTGGGAAAGCTGTAGGAAAGAGGATCATGCCGGACAATCCTGAATTGTTTATCGATTACCTCAATATTCTGCCAAGTAATTATGTCTTGGTGTAGATAACATGTAGATAGGTAGACACAAAGAGAAACTGAGAGAGAAATCTATATACACGTACATTCCCTTTTCGTTTCTACATTAAAATACTTTTTACAAGGAGACACCAGAGTTTCCCAACAATATTTACCTTACACGTTGTGGTGGATATGAAATTTGTTTGAATGAATCAAAATCTGCTACTACTATAACTTTTGGATATATCAGGGCATTTCCCTATTTTAATACTCAATTTCTAAATGTAATTAAAAGACATTTCTAAATGTTTATTATATCATAAAATTAAATGGAAAAGACAATAAAAACTGGAAATAAGATTATTATTTTCTATTTTTAGCCATTGGAAGAACAGTCTGGTTAATCTTTCTTTTTTCCTTCTTATTGTCAAAATGATGTACAGAGATGTTAGAGTTTCATATGTTAGACATTGGATACATTTCTTATTCTGTTTGTTACCTCCTCCTTCATTCCCTCTCCACCCTTCCCCTGTCAACTTGCCCCACAATAAGTTGTAAAGTTCATTTTTACCAACCGTTTTGCAAGAATTGCTTTTATAGTTGGTTGTCTTTTGGACCCTGTTTCTCTCGAATTAGGTATTCCCTTTCAGTTTCCTAGTTCTAAATCCGGTATACACATTATCCAATGTACTCAGATAAGATACAATGGTAGTGCAGGTCCAGCATAGGAAGGGGATACAAGAAAATTATCAATAATAGAAGCTATGGTTACACATAGCACGTTGCAATTAGTTACAACATTGATATAACTATCGTTTCCATAATATGGAGTTCATTTCACTCAGCATCATCTTATGTGTTTATAAGGGTATAACTCTGGGGCTCTTGTGATCCATTTCTGTGACTTGCCTAAACCTCTGCTAATTATTCCCTATAAGGGAGACCATACAGTCCATATTTCTTTGGGTCTGGCTCAGTTCACTTAGTATAATTTTTTCCAAGTCATTCCATTTCCTTATCAATGGGACAATGTCAATCTTTCTGATAGAGTCATAAAATTCCGTTTTGTACATGTACCACATTTGCTGATCCATTCGTCTACTGAGGGGCTTCTTGGTTGGTTCCATATTCTACCTATGACAAATTGGGCTGCGATGATCATTGTTGTGCTGGTGGCGTTAGTGTGTTCTTGTTTGTGGTCTTTTGGGTAGATTTCCAAAAGTGGTGCTGCTGGGTCATACGGGAGCTCTATGTTTAACCTTCTGAGGAATCTCCATACCGCATTCCAGAGTGGCTGAACCACTTTACACTCCTACCAACAATGAAGTAGGGTTTCCTTTTGGCCATATCCCCACCAACATTTGTTATTTTTATTTTTCTTTATACAGGACATTCTTACTGGGGTGAGGTGGAATCTAAACGTTGTTTTTATTTGCATTTCTATTATGGCTAGTGATGTAGAGCAGTTTTTTTATGTCTCTTGGCCATTCTCATTTCTTCTATAGAGAAGTCTCTTTTAAGTCTTTAGCCCACTTGTTGAGGGGGCTATTGGTTCTTTGCGGTTTTGTTTGGGAGGAATATAATTTTTTTAGTTCTGCATATATTTTAGATATGAGACCTTTGTCCATTGTATGGCCAGCAAAGATCTTTTCCCAATCTGTGGGCTTTCAGGTTATCTTGCGAGCTGTGTCCTTTGCCCTGTAGAAGCTCTGCTGTTTGATGCAGTCCAATTTGTCCATTCTTTCTTTAATTTGTAGCTTTTGTTGGTCTTTGTTATGAAAATTTGGTCCTGTGCCAAGGAGCCCAAGGGTCTCTCCTATTTCTTCCTTTAGTGTTTTCAGCATACCTGTTTTAATTTTGAGGTCTTTGGTCCATTTGTAGTTGATTTTGGTGCAGGCTGATATAATGATATATAAGGATCTAGTTTTAGTTTGTTGCATGTGATGAACCAGTTTTGCCCACACCATTAGTTAAAGAGGCTATCTTTCTTCCAGGCTATTTTTTTTTAGTTCCTTTATCAAGATTAAGTAGCCATAGTTCTGTGGGTTTATTTCTGCACCTTCAATTCTGTTCCTTTGGTCTACAGTCTTGTTCCGGTGCCAAAACCTAGCTGTTTTTAATACTATAACTTTATTATACAGCTTGAATTGGGGATTGTAATTCCTCCAGCACTGTTCTTTCTGCTTAGGATTGTTTTTGCTATTCTGGGTCTTTTATGGTGCCATATGAATTTCTGAATTTCTTCATCGATTACATTAAAAATAGTGTTGGGATATTAATGTGTATTGCATTGAATTTGTACATAGCCTTTGGCAATATTGGCATTTTGATTATATGAATTCTCCCAATCCAGGAGCATGGGAGGTTTTTCCATTTCCTTAGTTCTGCCTTAATTTCTTTTTTCATGTTTTTTAAAGTTCTCATCCTAGAGGTCTTTTCCATCTTTGTTTATGGTTCATCCTAGGTATTTTATGTTTTCTGAGACTATTACAAAAAGAGTTGCTTTCCTGATTTCAGCCTCGGCATTCGGGTCATTAGCATATAGAAACCCATTGATTTTTTAGGGTATATTGTATACCCTGCAACTTTCTCAAAGTTTTGTATTAGCTCTAGTTGCTTGGGAGTAGTGTCTATGGGGTTCTTTACGTATAGGATCATATTTTATCAAATGCCTTTTCCAAATCCAGTCATAACCATGTGGTTCTTTATCTTGCTTCAGTTTACGTGGTGGATTACATTATTTGACTTGTGTATATTGAACCATCTTTGCATCTCTGGGATGAATCCAGTTTGGTTGGGGAGTATGATTCTTTTTGATGACCTGTTGAAGTCGATTGCCAGAAGCTTTTTGAGAATTTTTGCATCTCTGTTCATGAGGTAAATAGGTCTATAGTGCTCTTTCTGTAATGAGTCCTGGCCTGCTTTTGGGATGAGAGTTATACTGGCTTCATAGAGTGTGTCTGGTACTGAACTTTCTATTTCAATTTCATTGAAGAATTTGAGAAATATTGGTGTGAGTTCTTCTTTGAAGGCCTTGTAGACTTCTGTTGTGAATCCAACTGGACATAGGCTTTTCTTGCATGTGAGATCACTTATTGCTGTTTCTATGTCAATGCTGGATATGGGTCTGTTAAGAAGGTTTAAATCTTCATGGTTGAGTTCGGGGCTATCAATTTTTTCCTAGGAAATCATCCATTTTATGTATGTTCTCAAATTTTTTGGCATAAACATTGCAAAATAGTCCCTTATTATGGTCTGAGTTTTGGAAGTTTCAGTAGTGATTTTATCTGCTTCATTTCTGATCTTGTTTATATGGGTTTGCTGCTTTCTTTTTTTGGTCAGGTTTCCTAGGTGTGTGTCTACCTTGTTAATTTTGTCAAAGAACAAACTCTTTGTTTTGTTGATTTTTTTAAATTTTGTTTTCCTTGTATCTAATTCATTAATTATAATTTGATTTTAATTATTTGTGTCCCTCGAGTTACTTGAGGTTTGGCGTGTTGTTCTCTTTCAAGATGATTAAGGTGCATCCTTAAATTATTGAGTCACATACTTAAATTTTTGAGTTTCTCCAATTTGTTGGTTTACGTCCTCAGAGATATAAATTTTCCTCTGAGTATTGCCTTTGCTGTGTCCCAAAGTAGCTGGTATTTTATATACTCATCTTGGTTGAATTCCATAAATATTTGAATTTCTGTTCTAATTTCTTTAATGACCCACTGGTTTTGTTACTCTCCATGTATTGTAGGATTTTCTGTGGTGCCTTTTTGAGTTGAACTCTAATTATATTCCATTGTGGTCTGAGAAAATGCAGGCAATGGTTTTCTTGATTATGAATTTGTACAGATTCTCTTTGTGCTCTGAGATGTGATCTATTTTGGAGAATGTTGCATGTGCTGCCGAAAAGAATGTGTGTTATGTCGTTGCTGGTTGGAATATTCTGTAGATGTCGGTTAAGTCTAGTTGATCTACGCAGGTTTTTATTTCTGTGGTTTCTTTTTTCAGTTTTTGGATGTTGATCTGTCCAAAGGTGATAGTGGAGTGTTAAATTCCCCAATTATCAATGTGTTTGGGTCTGTGAATGATTGTAGTCAGTAGTGTTCGTTTGATGAAATTGGGTGCTCCTGTATTTGGTGTGTAGATATATAGGATGGTTATATCCTCCTGTAGCAGAGATCCCTTTATTAGAATGTAGTAACCTTCTTTGTCTCTTTTTACTGTTTTTAATTTGAAGGCAATTTTATCTGATACTAGGATTGCAATGCCAGCCTGTTTATAGGCGCCATTGGATTGATAGATTTGATTCCAGCATTTTACTTTTACAAGATGTTTACTTTTGCTGGATAGATGTGTCTCTTGGAGGCAGCAGAAAAATGGATCTTGATTTTTGATCCAACTTATGAGCCTATGTCATTTGATTGGAGAATTAAGTCCATTAATATTGAGAGTTAGGATTGAGAGATGATCATTTGTTCCTTTCATTACAGCTACCTTGTTAAATGCTGTGTCTTCCCATTTCTTGATCTAGTATTCTAGTTTACTATTTAGGGTTCATTTCTCTGTCTGTATTGTGATCTTGATTATTTTCCCTTTATAGCACGTCTTTGAGGATTTCATGTGTAGCTGGTTTGGTGGCGATATATTGTTTCACTTTTTCCTTAGTGTGGAAGGCTTTTATTTGACCTTGGGTTTTGAATGAGAGTTTAGCTTGATACAATTTTCATGGTTGGTAGTTATTTTCATTTAGGGATTGGTATACCTCATCCCAGGATCTCCTTGCTTTTATGGTCTCTGCTGAGATGTCTGGGTTAATTCTAATTGCTTTTCCTTTATATGTGATTGTTTTTTCTCCCTAACAGCTTTAAGGATTCTGTCCTTGGAGTGTATTGATCCTGTTTTGATCACATTTGTTGTTGGGATATCCTGTTCTGGTCTGGTCGGTTTGGAGTTGTAAATGATTCCTGTATCTGTATAGGCCTATCATTCTGGATATTTGGGAAGGATTTGGCTAATGTTTTGTTGCCTATTCCATTAAATTATTTCTACAGGTTTTCCTCAATACATATTAGTCTTAAATTGAGCTTCCTGATTGTGTCTTGAGCTCATGGAGCGATCTGTTTTGTCGATGAGATTGGTTTTGTATTGATTTTTGAACTTTCTCCATCAACTTTAGAGAATCTTCAGCTCCTGAGTTTTGATCGTCTACCTCAGCTTGTCGGGACTCTAGGCTAGCTACTTGATTTCGATTCCCTTTTTCTTCCCTCTCGTCTTTCCTAATGTTTTCCATGTCATCTTTTAGGTACTGCATTGACTTTTTGACTTCATCAACTTCATTAAGTTGGTTTTGAGTGCTGTCTCTCATATCTTTTTGCTGGGTAGCTATCTTTTCATTTTACTCTTGAAGCTCATTTATCTTTCTATTTGTGGAAGCCATGAAATTCTCCATTATGTGTTTGTTTGTTGTTGTTGTTTTTGCCAGTCCTTGGCCTTGGACTCAGGGCCTGAGCACCATCCCTGGCTTCTTCCTGCTCAAGGCTAGCACAATGCTACCTGAGCCACAGCGCCCCTTCGGGCCGTTTTCCATATATGTGGTGCTGGGAAATTGAACCGAGAGCTTCATGTGTAGGAGGCAAGCACTCTTGCCACTTGGCTATATTCACAGCCCTCTCCATTAATTTTTGCTTTGCCTTTTCATGCTATAGAATAGTTTCCTGGAGAGATTCACAATTTTTATTTATCATGTTTATCAGTAGACTTTGTACAGCATTTTGAGGGTTGTCTTCTCTTTGATTGGCTGCTCTGCTTCCTGTTTGTTTATACAGTGAAATGACACACCATTTTTTGCCGTCGATCTTGTGTTTCCTCTGCCCATTTGGTATGGGAAATCCAATCTAGAAACACTTGTGAGCACTGTTGAAGACCTCATGCATACCTTACCAAGATCTGTTGTGTAAATCTTTGAAGTTCACAATTATATAGAGATACCTTGTATACCTGTATGTTATATGAGATTGGTGTTCCTGAAGAATACAATTTTGATATAACAACAAATCCTGTACCCTGTACTCAGTAGTTACGTATTTACTGTTACAATCATATGAGCAAATTTTGTTAGTATATTAAGTTCTTTTTGGACTGGCTGGCTTTGTCTTTGAACCCATTTGATTCACTCTGATTGAGCAGGGATACCCTCTCCCCAATAACCTGAGATCAATGGAATCTGGAGTTCCTGTAAATAAGTCAGGAGGGTCAGTTAGCGGCAATGAAGAGAAAAGAGTAAAATAATATGGGGGAGGGTGATAATTGTGGGTTATTTACAGTGACGTGGAAATGTGAAGAAGAGTAGTATTGGTAGAACGAAGACGTTTAAAAGGATAGACAATTCAGTTAACAGAGAAGAGTGGAGGTGTTATTCCAGGGAAAGTAATTTTAAAGAAAGAGAATGTGAAGAGGAAAATAAAGAAAAAATAGTGGAAGACAAATGCACAAAACAGAGAAAATTTATTTTAAAGAAGTGAAAAAAAAAACTGGAAAATCAAATAACCGAAAATTTTTTTGCTAAAAACAAACAGGTAAAAAAAGAATATAAAAACTCAATGACATTACAGAAATGGAAAAAATAAATAAAATCTTAAAAAAATCTTGGGAACAATGGAGTCTTCCTTCCTTGTTTGGATGGGCTTTCTAGTCTCTGGTTTCCTTGCAATGGGCTAGCAGTATATTTTGCTGCTTACCATGTTTGACTTGCTTTCAGTATTCGGGGGTGGATCTGCTTTGAACTGCATCCCTTGTTGGTAATATCCTGGGTTACTCTGGTTCACACAGCTTGCAAGTGGGACTTGGGTATCCTCTGTGGATGGGGCACATGCATAGTTTTGGGAACCCTGTCTCCTCTAGTGTACTGTTGGGCCATTGAATGTGTATTCTAATTAGATGGATATCCAAATAGTTGCTGGCTTTTAGTGCTTGAATTGTGTTCTTCCAGGCTGTCCTTCATCAAAAATTTTAATGGAGAGTTTTGACATGATTCTGATATGTTTTCTTGTTGTAGAGTTCTGAACTCTTTAATTTTTTGTGTCTGGTTGTTTTTCCTGTAGGTTATGGTCTCTTAGGTGGTCAGGATGCTTCTTCTGCTTCTGTAAGGCTTCCGCTTTGAGATTGGTGTAATTCTCTGCAATAATTCTATTGAATATGAGTGGTATATCTCTGCTCTGATATACTATTCCTTTATTCTTTCCAACAATGTGCAGATTATGTCTCCTGAATTTGTCCTGTGTTTCGTGGATAAATCCTACATGATGTTTGATGGCGTTTTCGAGTGTGATAGTCCCTCTGTCGAATATCAGTGGAGTTGTCTTAGATCATGAGATCCTCGATTCTTCTTTTCGGTCCTTGGATATGCAGACTCCAATATGATTAGCTTTATGGAAATTGACCTGTTATTGGTAGCTTGATCAGCTATCCATGTGATAGTTCCTTATGTGAAGTAATTGAATTTTGAGTCTTTTTCATGCACTGTTGGCCTCAATATATGAGGTTCTTCTTTAGATGAGGAGTTGGCTGTATCTATTTTTACTTCCATTTCTTTCCTTATTTTTGATGTACCATCAAGAAATAGTTTCTGTGTTCCTGACATTTGTTTTTTATGGGATCATGTGCTGATTCTTCTGGCAATTTCAGCTGTCATAGCAAGAACATTTTTCTGTATTTCATCAGTATTGTTATGGGGCTTGGTGGGGGGGTTGACGACCATTTATGAAATTAGTAATAGTTCTTTGTGATTTCGCATCTGGGATGCAGGAGTTATAAAGGCTTGATTCCCCTTTTACTACACATTGGTAGCTCATATGTGGCACCATTATTGAACAAGTATATATCTGTTTCATTATTAATAGCATTCCTTTCGTCCAGAAGGCTTCCAACATTTCTTATTGACAGTATTCCTTTTTTATGTTTAATATTTTTCCTGATAATGGACATTCTTTTGGGCTATATCTAATATGATAGTCATTTTGATTTGCATTTCTCTTGCAGCCTGTGGTATAGAGCACTCATCATGTGTCCTCCAGGCCATTCTCAAACCCGACTCAGACCGACTAATAATTGATGGTATTAATTTCATTTTCTTTATAATCGCAAATATTAGCACAACATATATTTTGTAAATATTTGTAATTCAGATAAACTTAAGGACTTCTGTTATGTGAGGTTTGTTTAGAAATACATTTCCCTAGCAACAAGATATATCCCACAATTCACTAACTTTAATATTTAAAATCTGATATTCCTCGAGAGATTACAATCTTTTTATTTGGAATATAGCTAGACACCTGTGTTTAGGGGAACCAGAATCTGTTTTGATGTCGTGAGATTTTACTAAGGACAGTAGAGGTCTCCTTTCATTTCTTTTTGGTCTCAACAAATAAACTAAATACAAATGATAAAGTATGATTTCTTGTCTTGTTTTTGGTTAACTTGAGAGTTTATTGTCACAAGCAATATCATTAATCTAAAGCAAGGAAACATAAACTGCTACCACGTCCTAAATTTAGACTATAGTTGCTATCATGATTTTGAAAATCGTATTCCCTGAGATTTAGCCTTCAAAAGTAGATATAACGGAAAATCAATATGAAAATGACTCATAAATATGCTTATAATATTTGTAAGCTAAGTTGACATGGTAAATAGATATCAAAAGGTCTCAGGGTAAGGCTAGAATTTTTTTGTTTGACAATGTCCTGTGCAAAAGGGGTACAGTTACATAATAAGGCAGTCAGTACATATTATCTGATGTCCCACACACTCAGTGTTCTTTCCCTTCCCTACATCAGGTAGGCATTTGTGCAATACACAGTGTACCAAAATCATATATAGAAACCCATTTAGATTATGCCAAAGAAAATTCACCTAGAACTTTAAATGTAAGGTCAAGAACATAATTCCCCCAGTGCAATTCTCTTGGAGTTGTTTTTGCTTATCCTTATATTCTATGAGCATATGTACATAAGCTGTTGAGCTATTGGGATCCACTGATAACTCTATTCTAGACCTGTTAATGTTTAGTAATTGTTTGGATTTACATACATAATGTAATTTCCTTGACCCAAACCTGTGGAAATACCATTGGAAAAGAAGATACTTGTTTTGCCAACCTTGTCTCTACTTTTTTCTCCCAGCCTACACACAAGCACTCATATATCAAGGAGACTATACCCCTTTGTTATTTGTGTTACAGGCTTTTCTCACTCAACATTATTGTTCAAGTTCTGCTGACTTCCCTGCGAATACCAATATTTTCTCATTTCAAATCGCTATGTTGAATTCTATTGTGTATAGCACCACATTTTTGGATCCCTTCACCTGTAGTGGGGAATCTGGGTTCTTTTCATATTTGGCTATTGTGAATGGTGCAGCGATGAATATGTGTTTATAGATATCTTTATAATATCATGAGACCTGTTGATCAAGATTGATGCCTAGTAGAATTATGGCTTGGTCATAGGTTCTGTATATGCTGAGCTTTTTCAGGAACCTCCATACAATTCTCCTAACTGGATGAAATAATTTGCACCTCAACTAACAGTGGAGGAGGCTTCTGTTTTGCCAGCATCCACTCCAGAATTATTATTGCCTGAGTTGAATATAGGATCTTCTCATGACAGTGAGGTGGTATCTCAGGGATGTTTTATTTGCATTTCCTTTACTGCAGGGGATGTTGAAAATTTCCTCATATGTTTAGTTTGCCATTTTTGTCTCTTCTTCTGTGAAGTCGCTCTTTATATCATTTGTCCATTTAATATTTAGTGTACTGGGGTTTTAGAGGGTTAGTTTTTGAATTCTCTGTAGATGATGGAAATTAGGGCTTTGTCTGTTGCTGAGCTGGTGATGATCCTCTCCCATAGGGTTGGATGTCTTTGTAGTTTGGTGGCTATAGCTTTAGTTTCGCAGAAACTTTTTTTTTTCTAGTAGTCCCATTTGTGTAGTCTCTCCCTATCTGTTGTAAGCTTGGGACTATATTCAGGAAATCCTACCTCTGCCTGTAAGTTCTAGTGTCTCTCCTACACTGTTCTTTACTACTTTCAAGGATTCTGGTGTAATGTTGAGATCCTGAATCCATTTTTAGTTTTTCTTGGTGCATGATGATAAGCTAGGGTCAACTTTGAATTTTCTACTTGTGCCTGCACAATTTTCCCAGCACCAGTAGTTGAAGATGCTATGTTTTCTCTTGTATATATCAGTTCATTGGCGAATATCAGTTGACTGTAAGAATGCAGCTTTATTTCAGGGTCTGCTCTTCAATTTCATTAGCTGTCACTTTTTTTTTTTTTTGTACCAATACCAGGTTGTTTTTGTTATAATGGTTCTATAATAGAACTTGAAGTCTTGTATTATGAATTCTGCTGTGTTGCTTCTTCGGGGTAGAATTTCTTCGTCTATTCTAGGTCTTATACTGTTCCATATGAATTTGTGGGTTATTTTCTGAATTTCTGGGATGTCTTGGATATTAGATGTGGTCATCTGGAAATAGGGATTGTGGGATTTGTTTTTTGCCAATGTGGATAATTTGATGTCCTCCTCTGCCTTACTGCTATGGCTGGGGATTCCAGCACTATGTTGAGTAAAAGCAGGGTGGGTGGGCATTATTGTCTTGTTCCTGAGTTCAGGGGAAATGGTCTTAGTTTCTCCCCATTTAATATCATAATAGCAGTTGGTCTGTTGTATATGGCTTTCATTGTTTTAAAGACTATTCTCTCTATTCCTGCTCATTCCAGAGCTTTTAACATGTATGGTTGTTCTATTTTGTCATAGACTATTTGGACATCAGCTGAGATGATAATGTGGTTCTTTGTGTCACCTGTGTTGAATTGTTGAATTATGTTTATTGATTTACAGATGTTGAACCGTCATTGTGTAGGTCCACTGAAGCATAAGTGATCATGATGTATAATGTTCTTGATCAGTCTCTGGAGCCTGTCATCTAATACTTTGTTAAGGGGCTTTGCATCTATATTCTTTAGTAATAATGGTCTATAATTTTTCTTTGTTGTTTGGACTTTGCCTGGTGTGGGGATGAGTCTAATATTAGTTTCATCGAATGAGTTTGGAATTTCCTCCTTTGTTTCTATTTTCAGGAACAGTTGGAGGAGTATTGCTATTAGATCCTCATTGAAGGTTTTGTAGAATTCACTGGGGAAACCTTCCAGGCATCGACTTTTCTTTGGAGACTCTTGATTAGCTCCTGTATCTTGCTGTAAGTTTTTGGTTTATTTCATTGATTTATTTCTTCTTGATTCAGTTTGGGCAGTTTATACTTCTCTAAGAATTGATCCTTTTCTGTAGAAGATTCATACTTTAGCGAGTAAACGTTCTGTTAATAGTGTCTTATGTGTGTTTGAATGTCTTCTTTATTTTTTGTAACTTTTCTTTCATAGTCTCTCATTTAACCAATATGAGTCTCTTCTTTTGTACGTCTTACAATGGGTCTTTCAATTTTATTCGGTTTCTGAAAGAACCAACTTTTTAGTTTTATTTATTTGTTGAATGGACTTTCAAATCTCAATCAGATTTATCTCTTCTTTAAACTTTTTTATCTCTCTCCTCCAAGTTGTTTTAGATTCATCTTTTCCTGTTTTCCTATTTTCTTATTTCTCTCAAGGTTTTACTTTTTACACCTTTTAGCTGCACCATGAGCCTATTTACCAGTTCTTATTCCATTCTTTAATGTGTGCTGTCCAGGCAAACATCTTGAACATCAGCATTGCATTTGCTGTCTCTCATATTTCTTTTTGTTGTATTTTCATTGTCATTGTGGCTTATGAATTCGTTAATTTTGTCCTTAATTTGCTCTCTGTCTCAAATTTTAGATGTATGTTTGGGTTTAGCCTGGCAACTATTTGTGTAGTTTCTGTGGTATCCTTTCTTATTGATGGTTAGGTTTATTCCATTGTGATCAAATAGAATACATGGGATAATGTCAATTCTGTACTATTTGCTGAAGTTCTTTGTGTGTACTATGACATGATTTACTTTTGAGTATGTTCCATGAGCTGCTGAGAAGAATATGTACGGGACCTCTGTGGGGTGAAAAAGTCTACAGCTCTTTCAGATCCATGTAGGATATGGTGTTACTTAGTCTTTGGCTCTCTTTATAATCCCCACAAATTGTCTCAGATAAAGGCTAGATATTTAAGAAAATTAATAAAATTGACAGATCATTTTCAAGAAAAATTAAAGAATGGGAGAAGAGTCCCTCAGGGACTCTCCAGTCATAATTGCCTGGATAATCCAGAGTATCCAAATAATAAATAACAACTATTTCCAGAAACTAAACTAACTAAAGAATGAACACTTGAGGGAAATGGATGAAGTTTTACATAAACATAAACTGCTCAAACTGAGGCAAGAAGATATAAAAAAACTTAAATAAAGCCATGAAATAAAATGAGATACAAAAAGGAATGGAATATCTTCCAATTTAATAAAGCCAAGATGGATTCTCCATCCAATTTTACAAAACTTTCTAAGAGGGGAAACCATCGATTCTCCTCAAGCACTTTTGCGAAATTTATGTAGAGAGAGAAATCATAACCCTTCTCCATGAAGCTAATATCATGGTAAAACCAGACAAGTACAATACAAAAATGATATTAGAAGGCAATCTTAAATTTGACCAAAAATGCACAACTCCTAAACAAAATATTAGCTAGCAGAATCAAAAACAGAATACAAAATCCTATGTGGTTTCAGTACAAACTGTGCTGTCATGCCATGTCCCTGAGGGCAGGGGCATACTCTCCAGGGCCAGAATTGTCTTTCTCATCCTTCAATGTTCATGGATAAGGAGAACCAATATTGTAAACTTTCAATATTGCTAAAGATGTTATAGAAATTCACTGAAAACTCATGAAAATCTAACTATATTCTTAAGGAAATAGGAAAAGCAATACAAAAATTCTTTTGAAATAGGAAGATCTAGAACAGCAAAAGTAATTGAAGGCAAAAGAAGCAGCAACAGAGTATCA
The DNA here is from genome assembly GCF_023159225.1 of Perognathus longimembris pacificus. NCBI lineage: Eukaryota > Metazoa > Chordata > Mammalia > Rodentia > Heteromyidae > Perognathus > Perognathus longimembris. Next base: position 2,724 of record NW_025956100.1, on the reverse strand, counting down.
AAATGCCTGCTTTCAAGCTCTATTACAAGAGCATTATTTAAAAAAATACAAACTTCTAATGCCAAAAACGAGATGCATGATGATACAATATGGCAGAACACCTTCAAAGAAACCAGAGACATGCAGTCAGCTGATATTTGGCAAAGGTATGAGAGACATACAATGGAAAAAAGTAGCATCTTCAATTATTGGAGATGGGGAAAAAGGATCAGCACAGGAATAAAAATTAAAGCTGACCCTAGCATAATACCAGCACCGATGTCAACTCAAAATGGATTAAGATATCAACATCAAATGTGAATCCTAGTAACTATAATAGAACAGAGTAGCTAAGATATCAGGTCTTCTACGCCTAGGGAGGAACTTCCTGAACAGAGTCTGAGGCACACAACAGATTGGTGAAAGATTGGAAAATGGGACTGCATTAAAATAAAAATGTTCTGCACAGCTAAGGTCATGGTCGCGAAACCAGACAGACAGCCAAACAGCAATGCAACAGACAAATATTATAATAGGTTAATGTTTCTCACATGCAGGGGCTACAAGAAACTAATCCCTCCTAAATCCAACAAATCAATCATGAAGTTCACCATGGATCTGAAAACAGACTTCACAGAAGACGAAATAAAAATGGTAATGAAACACAGAAACATAACAACCATCACTGGAATTAAATTATATGTAAATAAAAACAACACTGAAATAACATCTTGCCCAAGTCAGAATGACATGTATTCTGAACTCAAGCAACAACAAGTGCAGGAGGTGATTCCCTGAAATAAGAAATGTACTGAAATTTTGTTGGGAATGTAAACTACTGCAACCACTCTTGAAAAGAGAGTGGAGTATCTTGAATAGAACACCCAAGGTAAAGCACATGTCCCATTCTGAGCAACAAGACCCAGGATAGGACGAGAAAACCTGCACACCCATGTTATGTTGCACACTTCAAAAAAGCCAAGAAATGGAAACAATTCCAATGTCCCACTATAGATGATTGGATCCAAGGAAATGGTATCTCTATACAAGAGAATCCTACACAACGATTAGAAAACATTTGTAAAACAGTTTTCATTGGGACACAAGCCTGGAACATAGAATGGAGCATTGGCTGCTGATATGTGTGTGTTAGAAATAAGTAACACAGACATGATGAAGAAAGCAGGACTCAGGTACCAATTCACGGGGAGACAAGGGACATGCTTGAGAGAAAGGTATCCAAAAGTGACACACAAACACTAATGTTTATGTACATAAATTCAGGTGGATAACTATATACTAGCCAATCTGCAAGGAATTGTTTAACAGTTAATAATACTAGAAGCTACAAGCATTAGAGACAAGATTGACAATAGACATTTAAGGATAAAATTTTTTGTTTTGGAAAAAAATAATGGAAAAGGAAGTTGGTTTGTACAAGAGGACAATGTGAAGGGAAAAAGGAAAAAAGTGAGTAAGGAAATAACAGCTGTGAGAAGAAATTTATGCACATTTTTCACTCACCTCAATACTCCCTCAACATTTCATTGATTCTTTATTAAAATCTCTTCATCTATCCTTTGTATTCTTTATTGGTACAATGAAATTGTGCTTTGTGAGTAACTTAAACTCCTATTACCCTAGCACAAGCAATAACTGGAAGTAAATATTATCAGTTGATTCTGGAGAATTTTGAGGCTCTCTTTCTAATTCTGATCCATTAGATAGAGATAATGTGCCAAATTTGGTATACAACATCGAAGTTTTGAAACAATTGGAACATTTCCACATTAGTAATACAGAATCATGTGAATATTCATATACATTTTAGATAATAAGTTATGCCATATGATTTGATTGAATCTTGTTTTTCAAACCTACTGATAGTCGAGACACAAATCCTTCGTCAAACAGGGCTGGTGGTAAACAACTTCTTCTGTTTTCTGTTTTAGAATACTAAAATCAATTTGTAAGACACATATTTGAAATGAAGTTCAAAGACATGAACAACACATACACAGCTAATAAGGGAGAAAAGAACATGAAACAAACGAGAAAATGGAGTGTGTAATCCCAGTTCTCTGATTTACTATAAACCACATAATCACCACTAAACATACTTTCCCTATGATTTTGTAAAAATAATATGTTTTATGAATGATCACCACTGAGGAAAAGCTGCCATAATAATGTTGGTACATAGTTTTGCGAATATAGTTAAACTTTCAGAAATGTGAAATGATGTGAAACATTTTCCTGCATAGATATAAATGCTGATTTATTGGAGTTCTTCCTTCTTTAAGTACACAAGAATAATGAATGGATGGTTTATATGACACTCAAAATGACCTGGCCATAAGTAGTTGAAATTACGTCTACTTCCATAATAAATCTTCACTTGTATGTGTTATGAGCATCTTCTGTAACAAGAACAACACTGTATGAGTGGACACGTAAAGTTCATCAAGATTTATATTCAGGTTAATGTAATTTTGCTTCTGAAAATCTATCCAAACTCATACCCAGAAAACCAATTATAAGCAGCAGTAGATTTCCTGAATCTTGTAAGTCTTCTATACGCTGTCTGAATTTGAAAGTGAGATAATCCCCAAATGTAGTTAACTGTTAATGTGTTAATTCCCAATGATTAAATTTGGGCATGTCCTTTTATGTGACTCCATAGTAATTCAAATTTGGAAACCCAGGGTAAATATAATAGAATGTTTTAATTGTTCTTAATATAGT
>NW_025956099.1:0-33320 GCF_023159225.1 Perognathus longimembris pacificus | reverse complement strand
ATGAGTTTTTTTCTCTGTTCCCTCACCACAATCCAGATTCTTTTGGGGAGTTACCAGTACAGTAACCATACCAGGAAGTACTTAATTTATTAAGCTACTGCTTTTCTTAATATCAGTGGAGATATTACTGATAAACAGCTACCTACGCAGCATGTATAAGTCATTCCTAAATGAGCTTTAATCTCTCTCCCCTCACCACAAATCAGATTCTTCTGAGGAGTTCCCAGTACATTATCCTTTCCCTGTGTAATTACCTTAACAAGCTCCAGCTGTTTTTATTCTCAGAAGTTTTACTCCCTGATATACAGCTGCCTACCCCCTTCATAAGTGCAGGTCCTAAATGAGCTTTTTTCTCTGTTCCCTCACCACAATCCAGATATTTTTGGGCGTTACCAGTACAGTAACCATACCAGGAAGTACTTAATTTATTAAGCTACTGCTTTTCTTAATCTCAGTGGAGATATTTACTGATAAACAGCTACGTACGCAGCATGTACATGTCGTTCCTAAATGAGCTTTTATATCTCTCCCCTCACCACAAATCAGATTCTTCTGAGGAGTTCCAAGTACATTATCCTTTCCCCTGTGTAATTACCTTAACAAGCTCCAGCTGTTTTTATTCTCAGAAGGTTTACTCCCTGATATACAGCTGCCTAACCCCTTCGTAAGTGCAGGTCCTAAATGAGCTTTTTTCTCTGTTCCCTCACCACAATCCAGATTCTTTTGGGGAGTTACCAGTAAAGTAAGCATACCAGGAACTACTTAATTTATTAAGCTACTGCTTTTCTTAATCTCAGTGGAGATATTTACTGATAAACAGCTACCTACGCAGGATGTTAATGTCGTTCCTAAATGAGCTTTTTTCTCTGTTCCCTCACCACAATCAAGATTGTTTTGGTTAGTTACCAGTATCCATACCAGGAAGTACTTAATTTATTAAGCTACTGCTTTTCTTAATCTCAGTGGAGATATTTACTGATAAATAGCTACGTACGCAGCATGTTCAAGTCGTTCATAAATGAGCTTTTATCTCTCTCCACGAAGAAAAAATCAGATTCTTCTGAGGAGTTCACAGTACTTTATCCTTTCCCCTGTGTAATTACCTTAACAAGCTCCAGCTGATTTTATTCTCAGAATGTTTACTCCATGATATACAGCTGCCTACCCCCTTCGTAAGTGCAGGTCCTAAAGGAGCTTTTTTCTCTGTTCCCTCACCACAATCCAGATTCTTTTGGGGAGTTACCAGTACAGTAACCATACCAGGAAGTACTTAATATATTAAGCTACTGCTTTTCTTAATCTCAGTGGAGATATTTACTGATAAACAGCTACCTACGCAGCATGTTCATGACGTTCTTACATGAGCTTTTATGTCTCTCCCCTCACCACAAATCAGATTCTTCTGAGGAGTTCCCAGTACATTATCCTTTCCCCTGTGTAATTACCTTAACAAGCTCCAGCTGTTTTTATTCTCAGCAGATTTACTCCCTGATATACAGCTGCCTACCCCCTTCGTAAGTGCAGGTCCTAAATGAGCTTTTTTCTCTGTTCCCTCACCACAATACAGATTCTTTTGGGGAGGTACCAGTACAGTAACCATACAGGAAGTACTTAATTTATTGAGCTACTCCTTTTCGTAATCTCTGTGGAGATATTTACTGATAAACAGCTACGTACGCAGCATGTCATGTCGTTCCTAAATGAGCTTTTATCTCTCTCCCCTCACCACAAATCAGATTCTTCTGAGGAGTTCTCAGTACATTATCCTTTCCCCAGTGTAATTACCTTAACAAGCTCCAGCTGTTCTTATTCTCAGAAGGTTTACTCCCTGATATACAGCTGCCTACCCCCTTCGGAAGTGCAGGTCCTAAATGAGCTTTTTTCTCTGTTCCCTCACCACAATCCAGATTCTTTTGGGGAGTTACCAGTACAGTATCCATATCAGGAAGTACTTAATTTATTAAGCTACTGCTTTTCTTAATCTCAGTGGAGATATTTACTGATAAACAGCTATGTACCCAGCATGTACATTTCGTTCCTAAATTAGCTTTTATCTCTCTCCCCTCACCACAAATCAGATTCTTCTGAGGAGTTCCCAGTACATTATCCTTTCCCATGTGTAATTACCTTAACAAGCTCCAGCTGTTTTTATTCTCAGAAGGTTTACTCCCTGATATACAGCTGCCTACCCCCTTCGTAAGTGCAGGTCCTAAATGAGCTTTTTTCTCTGTTCCCTCACCACAATCCAGATTCTTTTGGGGAGTTACCAGTACAGTAACCATACCAGGAAGTACTTAATTTATTAAGCTACTGGTTTTCTTTATCTCAGTGGAGATATTTACTGATAAACAGCTACCTACGCAGCATGAGCTTTTTTCTCTCTCCCTTCACCACAAATCAGATTCTTCTGAGGAGTTCCCAGTACATTATCCTTTCCCCTGTGTAATTACCTTAACAAGCTCCAGCTGTTTTTATTCTTAGAAGGTTTACTCCCTGATATACAGCTGCCTACCCCCTTCGTAAGTGCAGGTCCTAAATGAGCTTTTTTTCTCTGTTCCCTCACCACAATCCAGATTCTTTTGGGGAGTTACCAGTACAGTTACCATACCAGGAAGTACTTAATTTATTAAGCTACTGCTTTTCTTAATCTCAGTGGAGATATTTACTGATAAACAGCTACCTACGCAGCATGTTCATGTCGATCCTAAATGAGCTTTTATCTCTCTCCCCTCACCACAAATCAGATTCTTCTGAGGAGTTCCCAGTACATTATCCTTTCCCCTGTGTAATTACCTTTATAAGCTCCAGCTGTTTTTATTCTCAGAAGGTTTACTCCTTGATATACAGCTGCCTACCCCCTTCGTAAGTGCAGGTCCTAAATGAGCTTTTTTCTCTGTTCCCTCACCACAATCCAGATTCTTTTTGGGGAGTTACCAGTACAGTATCCATACCAGGAAGTACTTAATTTATTAAGCTACTGCTTTACTTAATCTCAGTGGAGATATTTACTGATAAACAGCCACCTACGCAGCATGAGCTTTTACCTCTCTCCCCTCACCACAAATCAGATTCTTCTGAGGAGTTCCCAGTACATTATACTTTCCCCTGTGTAATTACCTTAAGAAGCTCCAGCTGTTTTTATTCTCAGAAGGTTTACTCCCTGATATACAGCTGCCTACCCCCTTCGTAAGTGCAGGGCCTAAATGAGCTTTTTTCTCTGTTCCCTCACCACAATCCAGATTCTTTTGGGGAGTTACCAGTACAGTAACCATACCAGGAAGTACTTAATTTGTTAAGCTACTGCTTTTCTTAATCTCAGTGGAGATATTTACTGATAAACAGCTACCTACGCAGCATGTTCATGTCGTTCCTAAATGAGCTTTTATCTCTATCCCCTCACCACAAATCAGATTCTTCTGAGGAGTTCCCAGTACATTATCCTTTCCCCTGTGTAATTACCTTAACAAGCTCCAGCTGTTTTTTATTCTCAGAAGGTTTACTCCCTGATATACAGCTGCCTACCCCCTTCGTAAGTGCAGGTCCTAAATGAGCTTTTTTCTCTGTTCCCTCACCACAATCCAGATTCTTTTTGGGAGTTACCAGTACAGTAACCATACCAGGAAGTACTTAATTTATTAAGCTACTGCTTTTCTTAATCTCAGTGGAGATATTTACTGATAAACAGCTACCTACGCAGCATGTTCATGTGGTTCTTAAATGAGCATTTATCTCTCTCCCCTCACCACAAATCAGATTCTTCTGAGGAGTTCCCAGTACATTATCCTTTCCCCTGTGTAATTACCTTTATAAGCTCCAGCTGTTTTTATTCTCAGAAGGTTTACTCCTTGATATACAGCTGCCTACCCCCTTCGTAAGTGCAGGTCCTAAATGAACTTTTTTCTCTGTTCCCTCACCACAATCCAGATTCTTTTGGGGAGTTACCATTACAGTAACCATACCAGGAAGTACTTAATTTATTAAGCTACTGCTTTTCTTAATCTCAGTGGAGATATTTACTGATAAACAGCTATGTACGCAGCATGTTCATGTCGTTCCTAAATGAGCTTTTATCTCTCTCCCCTCACCACAAGTCAGATTCTTCTGAGGAGTTCCCAGTACATTATCCTTACCCCTGTGTAAATTACCTTAACAAGCTCCAGCTGTTTTTATTCTCAGAAGGTTTACTCCCTGATATACAGCTGCCTACCCCCTTCGTAAGTGCAGGTCCTAAATGAGCTTTTTTCTCTGTTCCCTCACCACAATCCAGATTCTTTTGGGGAGTTACCAGTACAGTAACCATACCAGGAAGTACTTAATTTATTAAGCTACTGCTTTTCTTAATCTCAGTGGAGATATTTACTGATAAACAGCTACCTACGCAGCATGAGCTTTTATCTCTCTCCCCTCACCACAAATCAGATTCTTCTGAGGAGTTCCCGGTACATTATCCTTTCCCCTGTGTAATTAACTTAACAAGCTCCAGCTGTTTCTATTCTCAGAAGGTTTACTCCCTGATATACAGCTGCCTACCCCTTCGTAAGTGAAGGTCCTAAATGAGCTTTTTTCTCTGTTCCCTCACCACAATCCAGATTCCTTTGGGGAGTTACCAGAACAGTAACCATACCAGGAAGTACTTAATTTATTAAGCTACTGCTTTTCTTAATCTCAGTGGAGATATTTACTGATAAACAGCTACCTACGCAGCATGTTCATGTCGTTCCTAAATGAGCTTTTATCTCTCTCCCCTCACCACAAATCAGATTCTTCTGAGGAGTTCCCAGTACATTATCCTTTCCCCTGTGTAATTACCTTAACACGCTCCAGCTGTTTTTATTCTCAGAAGGTTTACTCCCTGATATACAGCTGCCCACCCCCTTCGTAAGTGCAGGTCCTAAATGAGCTTTTTTCTCTGTTCCCTCACCACAATACAGATTCTTTTGGGGAGTTACCAGTACAGAAACCATACCAGGAAGTACTTAATTTATTAAGCTACTGCTTTTCTTAATCTCAGTGGAGATATTTACTGATAAACAGCTACCTACGCAGCATGTTCATGTCGTTCCTAAATGAGCTTTTATCTCTCTCCCCTCACCACAAATCAGATTCTTCTGAGGAGTTCCCAGTACATTATCCTTTCCCCTGTGTAATTACCTTAACAAGCTCCAGCTGTTTTATTCTCAGAAGGTTTACTCCCTGATATACAGCTGCCTACCCACTTCGTAAGTGCAGGTCCTAAATGAGCTTTTTTCTCTGTTCCCTCACCACAATCCAGATTCTTTTGGGGAGTTACCAGTACAGTAACCATACCAGGAAGTATTTAATTTATTAAGCTACTGCTTTTCTTAATCTCAGTGGAGATATTTACTGATAAACAGCTACCTACGCAGCATGTTCATGTCGTTCCTAAAGGAGCTTTTATCTCTCTCCCCTCACCACAAATCAGATTCTTCTGAGGAGTTCCCAGTACATTATCCTTTCCCCTGTGTAATTACCTTAACAAGCTCCAGCTGTTTTTATTCTCAGAAGGTTTACTCCCTGATATACAGCTGCCTACCCCCTTCGTAAGTGCAGGTCCTAAATGAGCTTTTTTCTCTGTTCCCTCACCACAATCCAGATTCTTTTGGGGAGTTACCAGTACAGTAACCATACCAGGAAGTACTTAATTTATTAAGCTATTGCTTTTCTTAATCTCAGTGGAGATATTTACTGATAAACAGCTATGTACGCAGCATGTTCATGTCGTTCCTAAATGAGCTTTTATCTCTCTCCCCTCACCAAAAATCAGATTCTTCTGAGGAGTTCCCAGTACATTATGCTTTCCCCTGTGTAATTACCTTAACAAGCCCCAGCTGTTTTTATTCTCAGATGATTTACTCCCTGATATACTGCTGCCTACCCCCTTCGTAAGTGCAGGTCCTAAATGAGCTTTTTTCTCTGTTCCCTCACCACAATCCAGATTCTTTTGGGGAGTTTCCAGTACAGTAACCATACCAGGAAGTACTTAATTTATTAAGCTACTGCTTTTCTTAATCTCAGTGGAGATATTTACTGATAAACAGCTACCTACGCAGCATGAGCTTTTATCTCTCTCCCCTCACCACAAATCAGATTCTTCTGAGGATTTCCCGGTACATTATTCTTTCCCCTGTGTAATTACCTTAACAAGCTCCACCTGTTTTTATTCTCAGAAGGTTTACTCCCTGATATACAGCTGCCTAACCCCTTCGTAAGTGCAGGTCCTAAATGAGCTTTTTTCTCTGTTCCCTCAGCACAATACAGATTCTTTTGGAGAGTTACAAGTACAGTAACCATACCAGGAAGTACTTAATTTATTAAGCTACTGCTTTTCTTAATCTCAGTGGAGATATTTACTGATAAACAGCTACCTACGCAGCTTGTTCATGTTGTTCCTAAATGAGCTGTTATCTCTCTCCCCTCACCACAAATCAGATTCTTCTGAGAAGTTCCCAGTACATTATCCTTTCCCCTGTGTAATTACCTTAACAAGCACCAGCTGTTTTTATTCTCAGAAGGTTTACTCCCTGATATACAGCTGCCTACCCACTTCGTAAGTGCAGGTCCTAAATGAGCTTTTTTCTCTCTTCCCTCAACACAATCCAGATTCTTTTGGGGAGTTACCAGTACAGTAACCATACGAGGAAGTACTTAATTTATTAAGCTACTGCTTTTCTTAATCTCAGTCGAGATATTTACTGATAAACAGCTACCTACGCAGCATGTTCATGTCGTTCCTTAAGGAGCTTTTATCTCTCTCCCCTCACCACAAATCAGATTCTTCTGAGGAGTTCCCAGTACATTATCCTTTCCCCTGTGTAATTACCTTAACAAGCTCCAGTTGTTTTTATTCTCAGAAGGTTTACTCCCTGATATACAGCTGCCTACCCCCTTCGGAAGTGCAGGTCCTAAATGAGCTTTTTTCTCTGTTCCCTCACCACAATCCAGATTCTTTTGGGGAGTTACCAGTACAGTAACCATACCAGGAAGTACTTAATTTATTAAGCTACTGCTTTTCTTAATCTCATTGGAGATATTTACTGATAAACAGCTACCTACGCAGCATGAGCTTTTATCTCTCTCCCCTCACCACAAATCAGATTCTTCTGAGGAGTTCCCGGTACATTATTCTTTCCCCTGTGTAATTAACTTAACAAGCTCCAGCTGTTTCTATTCTCAGAAGGTTTACTCCCTGATATACAGCTGCCTACCCCCTTCGTAAGTGAAGGTCCTAAATGAGCTTTTTTCTCTGTTCCCTCACCAAAATCCAGATTCCTTTGGGGAGTTACCAGAACAGTAACCATACCAGGAAGTACTTAATTTATTAAGCTACTGCTTTTCTTAATCTCAGTGGAGATATTTACTGATAAACAGCTACCTACGCAGCATGTTCATGTCGTTCCTAAATGAGCTTTTATCTCTCTCCCCTCACCACAAATCAGATTCTTCTGAGGAGTTCCCAGTACATTATCCTTTCCCCTGTGTAATTACCTTAACAGCTCCAGCTGTTTTTATTCTCAGAAGGTTTACTCCCTGATATACAGCTGCCCTACCCCCTTCGTAAGTGCAGGTCCTAAATGAGCTTTTTTCTCTGTTCCCTCACCACAATACAGATTCTTTTGGGGAGTTACCAGTACAGAAACCATACCAGGAAGTACTTAATTTATTAAGCTACTGCTTTTCTTAATCTCAGTGGAGATATTTACTGATAAACAGCTACCTACGCAGCATGTTCATGTCGTTCCTAAATGAGCTTTTATCTCTCTCCCCTCACCACAAATCAGATTCTTCTGAGGAGTTCCCAGTACATTATCCTTTCCCCTGTGTAATTACCTTAACAAGCTCCAGCTGTTTTTATTCTCAGAAGGTTTACTCCCTGATATACAGCTGCCTACCCCCTTCGTAAGTGCAGGTCCTAAATGAGCTTTTTTCTCTGTTCCCTCACCACAATCCAGATTCTTTTGGGGAGTTACCAGTACAGTAACCATACCAGGAAGTATTTAATTTATTAAGCTACTGCTTTTCTTAATCTCAGTGGAGATATTTACTGATAAACAGCTACCTACGCAGCATGTTCATGTCGTTCCTAAATGAGCTTTTATCTCTCTCCCCTCACCACAAATCAGATTCTTCTGAGGAGTTCCCAGTACATCCTTTCATACCTGTGTAATTACCTTAACAAGCTAGCTGTTTTTATTCTCAGATATTTACTCCCTGATATACAGCTGCCTACCCCCTTCGTAAGTGCAGGTCCTAAATGAGCTTTTTTCTCTGTTCCCTCACCACAATCCAGATTCTTTTGGGGAGTTACCAGTACAGTAACCATACCAGGAAGTACTTAAATTAAGCTACTGCTTTTCTTAATCTCAGTGGAGATATTTACTGATAAACAGCTACCTACCCCCTTCGTAAGTGCAGGTCCTAAATGAGCTTTTATCTCTCTCCCCTCACCACAAATCAGATTCTTCTGAGGAGTTCCCAGTACATTACCTTTCCCCTGTGTAATTACCTTAACAAGCTCTGCTGTTTTTATTCTCAGAAGGTTTACTCCCTGATATACAGCTGCCTACCCTTCGTAAGTGCAGGTCCTAAATGAGCTTTTTTCTCTGTTCCCTCACCACAATCCAGATTCTTTTGGGGAGTTACCAGTACAGTAACCATACCAGGAAGTACTTAAATTAAGCTACTGCTTTTCTTAATCTCAGTGGAGATATTTACTGATAAACAGCTACCTACCAACTTCGTAAGTGCAGGTCCTAAATGAGCTTTTATCTCTCTCCCCTCACCACAAATCAGATTCTTCTGAGGAGTTCCCAGTACATTACCTTTCCCCTGTGTAATTACCTTAACAAGCTACTGTTTTTATTCTCAGAATTTACTCCCTGATATACAGCTGTACCAGCTTCGTAAGTGCAGGTCCTAAATGAGCTTTTTTCTCTGTTCCCTCACCACAATCCAGATTCTTTTGGGGAGTTACCAGTACAGTAACCATACCAGGAAGTACTTAATTTATTAAGCCCCTACTGCTTTTCTTAATCTCAGTGGAGATATTTACTGATAAACTGCTACCTACGCAGCATTTCATGTCAGGTCCTAAATGAGCTTTTATCTCTCTCCCCTCACCACAAATCAGATTCTTCTGAGGAGTTCCCAGTACATTATCCTTTACCAGTGTAATTACCTTAACAAGCTCCAGCTGTTTTTATTCTCAGAAGGTTTACTCCCTGATATACAGCTGCCTACCCCCTTCGTAACGCAGGTCCTAAATGAGCTTTTTTCTCTGTTCCCTCACCACAATCCAGATTCTTTTGGGGATTTACCAGTACAGTAACCATACCTGTGAAGTACTTAATTTATTAAGCTACTGCTTTTCTTAATCGCAGTGGAGATATTTACTGATAAACAGCTACCTACGCAGCATGTTCATGTCGTTCCTAAATGAGCTTTTATCTCTCTCCCCTCACCACAAATCACATTCTTCTGAGGAGTTCCCAGTACATTATCCTTTCCCCTGTGTAATTACCATAATAAGCTCCACCTGTTTTTATTCTCAGAAGGTTTACTCCCTGATATACAGCTGCCTACCCCCTTCGTAAGTGCAGGTCTTAAATGAGCTTTTTTCTCTGTTCCCTCACCACAATCCAGATTCTTTTCGGGAGTTAAAAGTACAGTAACCATACCAGGAAGTACTTAATTTATTAAGCTACTGCTTTTCTTAATCTCAGTGGAGATATTTACTGATAAACAGCTATGTACGGAGCATGTTCATGTCGTTCCTAAATGAGCTTTTATCTCTCTCCCCTCACCACAAATCAGATTCTTCTGAGGAGTTCCCAGTACATTATCCTTTCCCCCGTGTAATTAGGTTAACAAGCTCCAGCTGTTTTTATTCTCAGAAGTTTTACTCCCTGATATACAGCTGCCTAGCCCCTTCGTAAATGCAGTTCCTAACTGAGCTTTTTCTCTTTTCCCTCACCAAAATCCAGATTCTTTTGGGGAGTTGCCAGTACAGTAACCATACCAGGAAGTACTTAATTTATTAAGCTACTGCTTTTCTTAATCTCAGTGGAGATATTTACTTATAAACAGCTAACTACGCAGCATGTTCATGTCGTTCCTAAATGAGCTTTTATCTCTCTCCCCACCACAAATAAGATTCTTCTGAGGAATTCCCAGTACATTATCTTTTCCCCTGTCTAATTACCTTAACAAGCTCCAGCTGTTTTTATTCTCAGAAGATTTACTCCCTGATATACAGCTGCCTACCCCCTTCGTAAGTGCAGGTCCTAAATGAGCTTTTTTCTCTGTTCCCTCACCACAATCCAGATTCTTTTGGGGAGTTACCAGTACAGTAACCATACTAGGAAGTCCTTAATTTATTAAGCTAATGCTTTTCTTAATCTCAGTGGAGATATTTACTGATAAACAGCTACCTACGCAGCATGTTCATGTCGTTCCTAAATGAGCTTTTATCTCTCTCCCGTCACCACAAATCAGATTCTTCTGAGGAGTTCCCAGTACATTATCCTTTCCCCTGTGTAATTACCTTAACAAGCTCCAGCTGTTTTTATTCTCAGAATGTTTACTCCCTGATATACAGCTGCCTACCCCCTTCGAAAGTGCAGGTCCTAAATGAGCTTTTTTCTCTGTTCCCTCACCACAATCCAGATTCTTTTGGGGAGTTACCAGTACAGTAACCATAACAGGAAGTACTTAATTTATTAAGCTACTGATTTTCTTAATCTCAGTGGATTTATTTACTGATAAACAGCTACCTACGCAGCATGTTCATGTCGTTCCTAAATGAGCTTTTATCTCTCTCCCCTCACAACAAATGAGATTCTTCTGAGGAGTTCCCAGTACATTATCCTTTCACCTGTGTAATTACCTTAACAAGCTCCAGCTGTTTTTATTGTCAGAAGGTTTACTCCCTGATATACAGCTGCCTACCCCCTTCGTAAGTGCAGGTCCTAAATGAGCTTTTTTGTCTGTTCCCTCACCACAATCCAGATTCTTTTGGGGAGTTACCAGTACAGTAACCATACTAGGAAGTACTTAATTTATTAAGCTACTGCTTTTCTTAATCTCAGTGGAGCTATTTACTGATAAACAGCTACCTACGCAGCATGTTCATGTCGTTCCTAAATGACCTTTTTCTCTGTTCCCTCACCACAATCCAGATTCTTTTGGGGAGTTACCAGTACAGTAACCATGCCAGGAAGTACTTAATTTATTAAGCTACTGCTTTTCTTAATCTCAGTGGAGATATTTACTGATAAACAGCTACCTACGCAGCATGTTCATGTCGTTCCTAAAGGAGCTTTTATCTCGCTCCCCTCACCACAAATCAGATTCTTCTGAGGAGTTCCCAGTACATTATCCTTTCCCCTGTGTAATTACCTTAACAAGCTCCAGCTGTTTTTATTCTCAGAAGGTTTATTCCCTGATATACAGCTGCCTAACCCCTTCGTAAGTGCAGGTCCTAAATGAGCTTTTTTCTCTGTTCCCTCACCACAATCCAGATTCTTTTCGGGAGTTACCAGTACAGAAAAAATACCAGGAAGTACTTAATTCATTAAGCTACTGCTTTTCTTAATCTCAGTGGAGATATTTACTGATAAACAGCTACCTACGCAGCATGTTCATGTCGTTCCTAAATGAGCTTTTATCTCTCTACCCTCACCACAAATCAGATTCTTCTGAGGAGTTCCCATTACATTATCCTTTCCCCTGTGTAATTACCATAACAAGCTCCAGCTGTTTTTATTCTCAGAATGTTTACTCGCTGATATACTGCGGCCTACACCCTTCGCAAGTGCAGGTCCTAAATTAGCTTTTTTCTCTGTTCCCTCACCACAATCCAGATTCTTTTGGGGAGTTACCAGTACAGTAACCATTCCAGGAAGTACTTAATTTATTAAGCTACTGCTTTTCTTAATCTCGTTGTAGATATTTACTGATAAATAGCTACCTACGCAGCATGTTCATGTCGTTCCTAAATGAGCTTTTATCTCTCTCCCCTCACCACAAATCAGAATCTTCTTAGGCGTTCCCAGTACATTATCCTTTCCCCTGTGTAATTACCTTAACAAGCTCCAGCTGTTTTTATTGTCAGAAGGTTTACTCCCTGATATACAGCTGCCTACCCCCTTCGTAAGTGCAGGTCCTAAATGAGCTTTTTTCTCTCTTCCCGCACCACAATCCAGATTCTTTTGGGGAGTTACCAGTACAGTAACCATTCCAGGAAGTACTTAATTTATTAAGCTACTGCTTTTCTTAATCTCAGTGGAGATATTTACTGATAAACAGCTACTACGCAGCAGGTTCATGTCGTTCCTAAATGAGCTTTTGTCTCTCTCCCCTCACCACAAATCAGATACTTCTGAGGAGTCCCAGTACATTATCGTTTAACCTGTGTAATTACCTTAACAAGCTCCAGCTGTTTTTATTCTCAGAAGGTTTACTCCCTGATATACAGCTGCCTACCCCCTTCGTAAGTGCAGGTCCTAAATGAGGTTTTCTCTGTTCCCTCACCACAATCCAGATTCTTTTGGGGAGTTACCAGTACAGTAACCATACCAGGAAGTACTTAATTCATTAAGCTACTGCTTTTCTTAATCTCAGTGGAGATATTTACTGATAAACAGCTACGTAAGCAGCATGTTCATGTCGTTCCTAAATGAGCTTTTATCTCTCTCCCCTCACCACAAATCAGATTCTTCTGAGGAGTTCCCAGTACATTATCCTTTCCCCTGTGTAATTACCTAAACAAGCTCCAGCTGTTTTTATTCTCAGAAGGTTTACTCCCTGATATACAACTGCCTACCCCCTTCGTAAGTGCAGGTCCTAAATTAGCTTTTTTCTCTGTTCCCTCACCACAATCCAGATTCTTTTGGGGAGTTACCAGTACAGTAACCATACCAGGAAGTACTTAATTTATTAAGCTACTGCTTTTCTTAATCTCAGTGGAGATATTTACTTATAAACAGCTAACTACGCAGCATGTTCATGTCGTTCCTAAATGAGCTTTTATCTCTCTCCCCTCACCACAAATCGGATTCTTCTGAGGAGTTCCCAGTACATTATCCTTTCCCCCGTGTAATTAGGTTAACAAGCTCCAGCTGTTTTTATTCTCAGAAGTTTTACTCCCTGATATACAGCTGCCTACCCCCTTCGTAAATGCAGTTCCTAACTGAGCTTTTTTCTCTTTTCCCTCACCAAAATCAAGATTCTTTTGGGGAGTTGCCAGTACAGTAACCATACCAGGAAGTACTTAATTTATTAAGCTACTGCTTTTCTTAATCTCAGTGGAGATATTTACTTATAAACAGCTAACTACGCAGCATGTTCATGTCGTTCCTAAATGAGCTTTTATCTCTCTCCCCCACCACAAATCAGATTCTTCTGAGGAGTTCCCAGTACATTATCTTTTCCCCTGTTTAATTACCTTAACAAGCTCCAGCTGTTTTTATTCTCAGAAGATTTACTCCCTGATATACAGCTGCCTACCCCCTTCGTAAGTGTAGGTCATAAATGAGCTTTTTTCTCTGGTCCCTCACCACAATCCAGATTCTTTTGGGGAGTTACCAGTACAGTAACCATACCAGGAAATACTTAATTTATTAACCTACTGCTTTTCTTAATCTCTGTGGAGATATTTACTGATAAACAGCTACCTACGCAGCATGTTCATGTCGTCCTAAATGAGCTTTTTTCTCTGTTCCCTCACCACAATGAAGATTCTTTTGGGGAGTTAGCAGTACAGTATCCATACCAGGAAGTACTTAATTTATTAAGCTACTGCTTTTCTTAATCTCAGTGGAGATATTTACTGATAAACAGCTACGTATGCAGCATGTTCATGTTGTTCCTAAATGAGCTTTTATCTCTCTACCCTCACCACAAATCAGATTCTTCTGAGGAGTTCCCAGTACATTATCCTTTCCGCTGTGTAATTACCTTAACAAGCTCCAGCTGTTTTTATTCTCAGAAGATTTACTCCCTAATATACAGCTGCCTACCCCCTTCGTAAGTGTAGGTCATAAATGAGCTTTTTTCTCTGTTCCCTCACCACAATCCAGATTCTTTTGGGGAGTTACCAGTACAGTAACCATACCAGGAAATACTTAATTATTAACCTACTGCTTTTCTTAATCTCAGTGGAGATATTTACTGATAAACAGCTACCTACGCAGCATGTTCATGTCGTCCCTAAATGAGCTTTTTTCTCTGTTCCCTCACCACAATGAAGATTCTTTTGGGGAGTTAGCAGTACAGTATCCATACCAGGAAGTACTTAATTTATTAAGCTACTGCTTTTCTTAATCTCAGTGGAGATATTTACTGATAAACAGCTACGTATGCAAGCATGTTCATGTTGTTCCTAAATGAGCTTTTATCTCTCTACCCTCACCACAAATCAGATTCTTCTGAGGAGTTCCCAGTACATTATCCTTTCCGCTGTGTAATTACCTTAACAAGCTCCAGCTGTTTTTATTCTCAGAAGCGATACTCCCTGATATGCAGCTGCCTACCCCCTTCGTAAGTGCAGGTCCTAAATGAGCTTTTTTCTCTCTTCCCTCAGCAAAATCCAGATTCTTTTGGGGAGTTACCAGTACAGTAACCATACGAGGAAGTACTTAATTTATTAAGCTACTGCTTTTCTTAATCTCAGTGGAGATATTTACTGATAAACAGCTACCTACGCAGCATGTTCATGTCGTTCCTAAATGAGCTTTTATCTCTCTCCCGTCACCACAAATCAGATTCTTCTGAGGAGTTCCCAGTACATTATCCTTTCCCCTGTGTAATTACCTTAACAAGCTCCAGCTGTTTTTATTCTCAGAATGTTTACTCCCTGATATACAGCTGCCTACCCCCTTCGTAAGTGCAGGTCTTAATGAGCTTTTTCTCTGTTCCCTCACCACAATCCAGATTCTTTTGGGGAGTTACCAGTACAGTAACCATACCAGGAAATACTTAATTTATTAACCTACTGCTTTTCTTAATCTCCTTGGAGATATTTACTGATAAACAGCTACCTACGCAGCATGTTCATGTCGTCCCTAAATGAGCTTTTTTCTCTGTTCCCTCACCACAATCAAGATTCTTTTGGGGAGTTAGCAGTACAGTATCCATACCAGGAAGTACTTAATTTATTAAGCTACTGCTTTTCTTAATCTCAGTGGAGATATTTACTGATAAACAGCTCCGTATGCAGCATGTTCATGTTGTTCCTAAATGAGCTTTTATCTCTCTACCCTCACCACAAATCAGATTCTTCTGAGGAGTTCCCAGTACATTATCCTTTCCCCGGTGTAATTACCTTCACAAGCTCCAGCTGTTTTTATTCTCAGAAGCGATACTCCCTGATATGCAGCTGCCTACCCCCTTCGTAAGTGCAGGTCCTAAATGAGCTTTTTTCTAAGTTCCCTCAGCAAAATCCAGATTCTTTTGGGTAGTTACCAGTACAGTAACCATACCAGGAAGTACTTAATTTATTAAGCTACTGCTTTTCTTAATCTCAGTGGAGCTATTTACTGATTAAACAGCTACCTACGCAGCATGTTCATGTCGTTCCTAAATGACCTTTTTTCTCTGTTCCCTCACCACAATCCAGATTCTT
Source organism: Perognathus longimembris pacificus (assembly GCF_023159225.1). Classification (NCBI taxonomy): domain Eukaryota; kingdom Metazoa; phylum Chordata; class Mammalia; order Rodentia; family Heteromyidae; genus Perognathus; species Perognathus longimembris. The sequence continues at coordinate 17,680 of NW_025956099.1, read as the reverse complement.
TTGGGGAGTTACCAGTACAGTAACCATACCAGGAAGTACTTAATTTATTAAGCTACTGCTTTTCTTAATCTCAGTGGAGATATTTACTGATAAACAGCTACCTACGCAGCATGTTCATATCGTTCCTAAAGGAGCTTTTATCTCGCTCCCCTCACCACAAATCAGATTCTTCTGAGGAGTTCCCAGTACATTATCCTTTCCCCTGTGTAATTACCTTAACAAGCTCCAGCTGTTTTTATTCTCAGAAGGTTTATTCCCTGATATACAGCTGCCTACCCCTTTCGTAAGTGCAGGTCCTAAATGAGCTTTTTTCTCTGTTCCCTCACCACAATCCAGATTCTTTTCGGGAGTTACCAGTACAGAAACCATACCAGGAAGTACTTAATTCATTAAGCTACTGCTTTTCTTAATCTCAGTGGAGATATTTACTGATAAACAGCTACCTACGCAGCATGTTCCTGTCGTTCCTAAATGAGCTTTTATCTCTCTACCCTCACCACAAATCAGATTCTTCTGAGGAGTTCCCATTACATTATCCTTTCCCCTGTTAATTACCTTAACAAGCTCCAGCTGTTTTTATTCTCAGAAGGTTTACTCCCTGATATACTGCGGCCTACGCCCTTCGTAAGTGCAGGTCATAAATTAGCTTTTTTCTCTGTTCCCTCACCACAATCCAGATTCTTTTGGGGAGTTACCAGTACAGTATACATACCAGGAAGTACTTAATTTATTAAGCTACTGCTTTTCTTAATCTCAGTGGAGATATTTACTGATAAACAGCTACGTATGCAGCATGTTCATGTCGTTCCTAAATGAGCTTTTTTCTCTCTCCCCTCACCACAAATCAGATTCTTCTGAGGAATTCCCAGTACATTATCCTTTCCCCTGTGTAATTACCTTAACAAGCTCCAGCTGTTTTTATTCTCAGTAGGTTTACTCCCTCATATACAACTGCCTACCCCCTTCGTAAGTGCAAGTCCTAAATGAGCTTATTTCTCTGTTCCCTCAACACAATCCAGATTCTTTTGGGGAGTTACCAGTACAATAACCATACCAGGAAAGTACTTAATTTATTAAGCTACTGCTTTTCTTAATCTCAGTGGAGATATTTACTGATAAACAGCTACCTACGCAGCATGTTCATGTCGTTCCTAAAAGAGCTTTTATCTCTCTCCCGTCACCACAAATCTGATTCTACTGAGGAGTTCCCAGTACATTATCCTTTCCCCTGTGTAATTACCTTAACAAGCTACAGCTGTTTTTATTCTCAGAAGGTTTACTCCCTGATATACTGCGGCCTACCCCCTTCATAAGTGCAGGTCCTAAATGAGGGTTTTTCTCTGTTCCCTCACCACAATCCAGATTCTTTTGGGGAGATATAGTACAGTAACCATACCAGGAAGTACTTAATTTATTAACCTACTGCTTTTCTTAATCTCAGTGGAGATATTTACTGATAAACAGCTACCTACGCAGCATGTTCATGTCGTTCCTAAATGTGCTTTTTTCTCTGTTCCCTCACCACAATCCAGATACTTTTGGGGAGTTACCAGTACAGTATCCATACCAGGAAGTACTTAATTTATTAAGCTACTGCTTTTCTTAATCTCAGTGGAGATATTTACTGATAAACTGCTACGTATGCAGCATGTTCATGTCGTTCCTAAATGAGCTTTTTTCTCTCTCCCCTCACCACAAATCAGATTCTTCTGAGGAGTTCCCAGTACATTATCCTTTCCCCTGTGTAATTACCTTAACAAGCTCCAGCTGTTTTTATTCTCAGAAGCGATACTCCCTGATATACAGCTGCCTACCCCGTTCGTTATTGCAGGTCCTAAATGAGTTTTTTCTCTGTTCCCTCACCACAATCCAGATTCTTTTGGGGAGTTACCAGTACAGTAACCATACCAGGAAGTACTTAATTTATTAAGCTACTGCTTTTCTTAATCTCAGTGGAGATATTTACTGATAATCAGCTACCTACGCAGCATGTTCATGTCGTTCCTAAATGAGCTTTTATCTCTCTCCCCTCACCACAAATCAGATTCTTCTGAGGAGTTCCTTGTACATTATCCTTTCCCTGTGTAATTACCTTAAAAAGCTCCAGCTGTTTTTATTCTCAGAAGGTTTATTCCCTGATATACTGCGGCCTACCCCCTTCGTAAGTGCAGGTCCTAAATGAGCTTTTTTCTCTGTTCTCTCACCACAATCCAGATTCTTTTGGGGAGATATAGTACAGTAACCATACCAGGAAGTACTTAATTTATTAAGCTACTGCTTTTCATAATCTCAGTGGAGATATTTACTGATAAACAGCTCCCTACGCAGCATGTTCATGTCGTTCCTAAATGAGCTTCTTTCTCTGTTCCCTCACCACAATCCCGATTCTTTTGGGGAGTTACCAGTACAGTATCCATACCAGGAAGTACTTAATTTATTAAGCTACTGCTTTTCTTAATGTCAGTGGAGATATTTACTGATAAACAGCTACGTATGCAGCATGTTCATGTCGTTCCTAAATGAGCTTTTTTCTCTCTCCCCTCACCACAAATCAGATTCTTCTGAGGAATTCCCAGTACATTATCCTTTCCCCTGTGTAATTACCTTAACAAGCTACAGCTGCTTTTATTCTCAGAATGTTTACTCCCTGATAAACAGCTGCCTACCCCCTTCGTAAGTGCAGGTCCTAAATGAGCTTTTTTCTCTGTTCCCTCACCACAATCCAGATTCTTTTGGGGAGTTACCAGTACAGTAACCATACCAGGAAGTACTGAATTTATTAAGCTACTGCTTTTCTTAATCTCAGTGGAGATATTTACTGATAAACAGCTACCTACGCAGCATGTTCATGTCGTTCCTAAATGAGCTTTTATTTCTCTCCCCTCATCACAAATCAGATTCTTCTGAGGAGTTCCCAGTACATTATCCTTTCCCTTGTGTAATTACCTTAACAAGCTCCAGCTGTTTTTATTCTCAGAAGGTTTACTCCCTGATATACAACTGCCTACCCCCTTCGTAAGTGCAAGTCCTAAATGAGCTTTTTTCTCTGTTCCCTCAGCACAATCCAGATTCTTTTGGGGAGTTACCAGTACAATAACCATACCAGGAAGTACTTAATTTATTAAGCTACTGCTTTTCTCAATCTCAGTGGAGATATTTACTGATAAACAGCTACCTACGCAGCATGTTCATGTCGTTCCTAAAAGAGCTTTTATCTCTCTCCCCGTCACCACAAATCTGATTCTACTGAGGAGTTCCCAGTACATTATCCTTTCCCCTGTGTAATTACCTTAACAAGCTACAGCTGTTTTTATTCTCAGAAGGTTTACTCCCTGATATACTGCGGCCTACCCCCTTCATAAGTGCAGGTCCTAAATGAGGGTTTTTCTCTGTTCCCTCACCACAATCCAGATTCTTTTGGGGAGATATAGTACAGTAACCATACCAGGAAGTACTTAATTTATTAACCTACTGCTTTTCTTAATCTCAGTGGAGATATTTACTGATAAACAGCTACCTACGCAGCATGTTCATGTCGTTCCTAAATGTGCTTTTTTCTCTGTTCCCTCACCACAATCCAGATACTTTTGGGGAGTTACCAGTACAGTATCCATACCAGGAAGTACTTAATTTATTAAGCTACTGCTTTTCTTAATCTCAGTGGAGATATTTACTGATAAACTGCTACGTATGCAGCATGTTCATGTCGTTCCTAAATGAGCTTTTTTCTCTCTCCCCTCACCACAAATCAGATTCTTCTGAGGAGTTCCCAGTACATTATCCTTTCCCCTGTGTAATTACCTTAACAAGCTCCAGCTGTTTTTATTCTCAGAAGCGATACTCCCTGATATACAGCTGCCTACCCCGTTCGTTATTGCAGGTCCTAAATGAGTTTTTTCTCTGTTCCCTCACCACAATCCAGATTCTTTTGGGGAGTTACCAGTACAGTAACCATACCAGGAAGTACTTAATTTATTAAGCTACTGCTTTTCTTAATCTCAGTGGAGATATTTACTGATAATCAGCTACCTACGCAGCATGTTCATGTCGTTCCTAAATGAGCTTTTATCTCTCTCCCCTCACCACAAATCAGATTCTTCTGAGGAGTTCCTTGTACATTATCCTTTCCCCTGTGTAATTACCTTAAAAAGCTCCAGCTGTTTTTATTCTCAGAAGGTTTATTCCCTGATATACTGCGGCCTACCCCCTTCGTAAGTGCAGGTCCTAAATGAGCTTTTTTCTCTGTTCTCTCACCACAATCCAGATTCTTTTGGGGAGATATAGTACAGTAACCATACCAGGAAGTACTTAATTTATTAAGCTACTGCTTTTCATAATCTCAGTGGAGATATTTACTGATAAACAGCTCCCTACGCAGCATGTTCATGTCGTTCCTAAATGAGCTTCTTTCTCTGTTCCCTCACCACAATCCCGATTCTTTTGGGAGTTACCAGTACAGTATCCATACCAGGAAGTACTTAATTTATTAAGCTACTGCTTTTCTTAATGTCAGTGGAGATATTTACTGATAAACAGCTACGTATGCAGCATGTTCATGTCGTTCCTAAATGAGCTTTTTTCTCTCTCCCCTCACCACAAATCAGATTCTTCTGAGGAATTCCCAGTACATTATCCTTTCCCCTGTGTAATTACCTTAACAAGCTACAGCTGCTTTTATTCTCAGAATGTTTACTCCCTGATAAACAGCTGCCTACCCCCTTCGTAAGTGCAGGTCCTAAATGAGCTTTTTTCTCTGTTCCCTCACCACAATCCAGATTCTTTTGGGGAGTTACCAGTACAGTAACCATACCAGGAAGTACTGAATTTATTAAGCTACTGCTTTTCTTAATCTCAGTGGAGATATTTACTGATAAACAGCTACCTACGCAGCATGTTCATGTCGTTCCTAAATGAGCTTTTATTTCTCTCCCCTCATCACAAATCAGATTCTTCTGAGGAGTTCCCAGTACATTATCCTTTCCCTTGTGTAATTACCTTAACAAGCTCCAGCTGTTTTTATTCTCAGAAGGTTTACTCCCTGATATACAACTGCCTACCCCCTTCGTAAGTGCAAGTCCTAAATGAGCTTTTTTCTCTGTTCCCTCAGCACAATCCAGATTCTTTTGGGGAGTTACCAGTACAATAACCATACCAGGAAGTACTTAATTTATTAAGCTACTGCTTTTCTCAATCTCAGTGGAGATATTTACTGATAAACAGCTACCTACGCAGCATGTTCATGTCGTTCCTAAAAGAGCTTTTATCTCTCTCCCGTCACCACAAATCTGATTCTACTGAGGAGTTCCCAGTACATTATCCTTTCCCCTGTGTAATTACCTTAACAAGCTCCAGCTGTTTTTATTCGAAGAAGCGATACTCCCTGATATACAGCTGCCTACCCCCTTCGTAAGTGCAGGTCCTATATGAGCTTTTTTCTCTGTTCCCTCACCACAATCCAGATTCTTTTGGGGAGTTACCAGTACAGTAACCATACCAGGAAGTACTTAATTTATTAAGCTACTGCTTTTCTTAATCTCAGTGGAGATATTTACTGATAAACAGCTACCTACGCAGCATGTTCATGTGGTTCCTAAATGAGCTTTTATCTCTCTCCCCTCACCACAAATCTGATTGTTCTGAGGAGTTCCCAGTACATTATCCTTCCCCTGTGTAATTACCTTAACAAGCTCCAGCTGTTTTTATTCTCAGAAGGTTTACTCCCTGATATACAGCTGCCTACACCCTTCGTAAGTGCAGGTCCTAAATGAGCTTTTTTCTCTGTTCCCTCACCACAATCCAGATTCTTTTGGGGAGTTAGCAGTACAGTAACCATACCAGGAAGTACTTAATTTATTAAGCTACTGCTTTTCATAATCTCAGTGGAGATATTTACTGATAAACAGCTACCTACGCAGCATGTTCATATCGTTCCTAAAGGAGCTTTTATCTCGCTCCCCTCACCACAAATCAGATTCTTCTGAGGAGTTCCCAGTACATTATCCTTTCCCCTGTGTAATTACCTTAACAAGCTCCAGCTGTTTTTATTCTCAGAAGGTTTATTCCCTGATATACAGCTGCCTACCCCTTTCGTAAGTGCAGGTCCTAAATGAGCTTTTTTCTCTGTTCCCTCACCACAATCCAGATTCTTTTCAGGAGTTACCAGTACAGAAACCATACCAGGAAGTACTTAATTCATTAAGCTACTGCTTTTCTTAATCTCAGTGGAGATATTTACTGATAAACAGCTACCTACGCAGCATGTTCATGTCGTTCCTAAATGAGCTTTTATCTCTCTACACTCACCACAAATCAGATTCTTCTGAGGAGTTCCCATTACAATATCCTTTCCCCTGTGTAATTACCTTAACAAGCTCCAGCTGTTTTTATTCTCAGAATGTTTACTCCCTGATATACTGCGGCCTACGCCCTTCGTAAGTGCAGGTCCTAAATTAGCTTTTTTCTCTGTTCCCTCACCACAATCCAGATTCTTTTGGGGAGTTACCAGTACAGTATACATACCAGGAAGTACTTAATTTATTAAGCTACTGCTTTTCTTAATCTCAGTGGAGATATTTACTGATAAACAGCTACGTATGCAGCATGTTCATGTCGTTCCTAAATGAGCTTTTTTTTCTCTCCCCTCACCACAAATCAGATTCTTCTGAGGAATTCCCAGTACATTATCCTTTCCCCTGTGTAATTACCTTAACAACTCCAACTGTTTTTATTCTCAGTAGGTTTACTCCCTCATATACAACTGCCTACCCCCTTCGTAAGTGCAAGTCCTAAATGAGCTTATTTCTCTGTTCCCTCAACACAATCCAGATTCTTTTGGGGAGTTACCAGTACAATAACCATACCAGGAAGTACTTAATTTATTAAGCTACTGCTTTTCTTTATCTCAGTGGAGATATTTACTGATAAACAGCTACCTACGCAGCATGTTCATGTCGTTCCTAAAAGAGCTTTTATCTCTCTCCCCGTCACCACAAATCTGATTCTACTGAGGAGTTACCAGTACATTATCCTTTCCCCTGTGTAATTACCTTAACAAGCTCCAGCTGTTTTTATTCTCAGAAGGTTTACTCCCTGATATACTGCGGCCTACCCCCTTCATAAGTGCAGGTCCTAAATGAGGGTTTTTCTCTGTTCCCTCACCACAATCCAGATTCTTTTGGGGAGATATAGTACAGTAACCATACCAGGAAGTACTTAATTTATAAACCTACTGCTTTTCTTAATCTCAGTGGAGATATTTACTGATAAACAGCTACCTACGCAGCATGTTCATGTCGTTCCTAAATGTGCTTTTTTCTCTGTTCCCTCACCACAATCCAGATACTTTTGGGGAGTTACCAGTACAGTATCCATACCAGGAAGTACTTAATTTATTAAGCTACTGCTTTTCTTAATCTCAGTGGAGATATTTACTGATAAACTGCTACGTATGCAGCATGTTCATGTCGTTCCTAAATGAGCTTTTTTCTCTCTCCCCTCACCACAAATCAGATTCTTCTGAGGAGTTCCCAGTACATAATCCTTTCCCCTGTGTAATTACCTTAACAAGCTCCAGCTGTTTTTATTCTCAGAAGCGATACTCCCTGATATACAGCTGCCTACCCCGTTCGTAATTGCAGGTCCTAAATGAGTTTTTTCTCTGTTCCCTCACCACAATCCAGATTCTTTTGGGGAGTTACCAGTACAGTAACCATACCAGGAAGTACTTAATTTATTAAGCTACTGCTTTTCTTAATCTCAGTGGAGATATTTACTGATAATCAGCTACCTACGCAGCATGTTCATGTCGTTCCTAAATGAGCTTTTATCTCTCTCCCCTCACCACAAATCAGATTCTTCTGAGGAGTTCCTTGTACATTATCCTTTCCCCTGTGTAATTACCTTAAAAAGCTCCAGCTGTTTTTATTCTCAGAAGGTTTATTCCCTGATATACTGCGGCCTACCCCCTTCGTAAGTGCAGGTCCTAAATGAGCTTTTTTCTCTGTTCCCTCACCACAATTCAGATTCTTTGGGGAGATATAGTACAGTAACCATACCAGGAAGTACTTAATTTATTAAGCTACTGCTTTTCATAATCTCAGTGGAGATATTTACTGATAAACAGCTCCCTACGCAGCATGTTCATGTCGTTCCTAAATGAGCTTCTTTCTCTGTTCCCTCACCACAATCCAGATTCTTTTGGGGAGTTACCAGTACAGTATCCATACCAGGAAGTACTTAATTTATTAAGCTACTGCTTTTCTTAATGTCAGTGGAGATATTTACTGATAAACAGCTACGTATGCAGCATGTTCATGTCGTTCCTAAATGAGCTTTTTCTCTCTCCCCTCACCACAAATCAGATTCTTCTGAGGAATTCCCAGTACATTATCCTTTCCCCTGTGTAATTACCTTAACAAGCTACAGCTGCTTTTATTCTCAGAATGTTTACTCCCTAATAAACAGCTGCCTACCCCCTTCGTAAGTGCAGGTCCTAAATGAGCTTTTTTCTCTGTTCCCTCACCACAATCCAGATTCTTTTGGGGAGTTACCAGTACAGTAACCATACCAGGAAGTACTTAATTTATTAAGCTACTGCTTTTCTTAATCTCAGTGGAGATATTTACTGATAAACAGCTACCTACGCAGCATGTTCATGTCGTTCCTAAATGAGCTTTTATTTCTCTCCCCTCATCACAAATCAGATTCTTCTGAGGAGTTCCCAGTACATTATCCTTTCCCTTGTGTAATTACCTTAACAAGCTCCAGCGGTTTTTATTCTCAGAAGGTTTACTCCCTGATATACAACTGCCTACCCCCTTCGTAAGTGCAAGTCCTAAATGAGCTTTTTCTCTGTTCCCTCAGCACAATCCAGATTCTTTTGGGGAGTTACCAGTACAATAACCATACCAGGAAGTACTTAATTTATTAAGCTACTGCTTTTCTCAATCTCAGTGGAGATATTTACTGATAAACAGCTACCTACGCAGCATGTTCATGTCGTTCCTAAAAGAGCTTTTATCTCTCTCCCGTCACCACAAATCTGATTCTACTGAGGAGTTCCCAGTACATTATCCTTTCCCCTGTGTAATTACCTTAACAAGCTCCAGCTGTTTTTATTCGAAGAAGCGATACTCCCTGATATACAGCTGCCTACCCCCTTCGTAAGTGCAGGTCCTATATGAGCTTTTTTCTCTGTTCCCTCACCACAATCCAGATTCTTTTGGGGAGTTACCAGTACAGTAACCATACCAGGAAGTACTTAATTTATTAAGCTACTGCTTTTCTTAATCTCAGTGGAGATATTTACTGATAAACAGCTACCTACGCAGCATGTTCATGTGGTTCCTAAATGAGCTTTTATCTCTCTCCCCTCACCACAAATCTGATTGTTCTGAGGAGTTCCCAGTACATTATCCTTCCCCTGTGTAATTACCTTAACAAGCTCCAGCTGTTTTTATTCTCAGAAGGTTTACTCCCTGATATACAGCTGCCTACCCCCTTCGTAAGTGCAGGTCCTAAATGAGCTTTTTTCTCTGTTCCCTCACCACAATCCAGATTCTTTTGGGGAGTTACCAGTACAGTAACCATACCAGGAAGTACTTAATTTATTAAGCTACTGCTTTTCATAATCTCAGTGGAGATATTTACTGATAAACAGCTACCTACGCAGCATGTTCATGTCGTTCCTAAATAAGCTTTTTTCTCTGTTCCCTCACCACAATCCAGATTCTTTTGGGGAGTTACCAGTACAGTATCCATACCAGGAAGTACTTAATTTATTAAGCTACTGCTTTTCTTAATCTCAGTGGAGATATTTACTGATAACCAGCTACTTATGCAGCATGTTCATGTTGTTCCTAAATGAGCTTTTATCTCTCTACCCTCACCACAAATCAGACTCTTTTGAGGAGTTCCCAGTACATTATCCTTTCCCCTGTGTAATTACCTTAACAAGCTCCAGCTGTTTTTATTCTCAGAAGCGATACTCCCTGATATACAGCTGCCTACCCCCTTCGTAAGTGCAGGTCCTAAATGAGCTTTTTTCTCTGTTCCCTCACCACAATCCAGATTCTTTTGGGGAGTTACCAGTACAGTAACCATACCAGGAAGTACTTAATTTATTAAGCTACTGCTTTTCTTAATCTCAGTGGAGATATTTACTGATAAACAGCTACCTACGCAGCATATTCATGCCGTTCCTAAATGAGCTTTTATGTCTCTCCCCTCACCACAAATCAGATTATTCTGAGGAGTTCCCAGTACATTATCCTTTCCCCTGTGTAATTACCTTAACAAGCTCCAGCTGTTTTTATTCTCAGAAGGTTTACTCCCTGATACACAGCTGCCTACCCCCTTCGTAATGCAGGTCCTAAATGAGCTTTTTTCTCTGTTCCCTCACCACAATCCAGATTCTTTTGGGGAATTACCAGTACAGTAACCATACCAGGAAGTACTTAATTTATTAAGCTACTGCTTTTCTTAATCTCAGTGGAGATATTAAATGATAAACAGCTACGTATGCAGCATGTTCATGTTGTTCCTATATGAGCTTTTATCTCTCTACCCTCACCACAAATCAGATTCTTCTGAGGAGTTCCCAGTACATTATCCTTTCCCCTGTGTAATTACCTTAACAAGCTCCAGCTGTTTTTATTCTCAGAAGCGATACTCCCTGATATACAGCTGCCTACCCCCTTCGTAAGTGCAGGTCCTAAATGAGCTTTTTTCTCTATTCCCTCAGCAAAATCGAGATTCTTTTGTTGAGTTACCAGTACAGTAACCATACCAGGAAGTACTTAATTTATTAGGCTACTGCTTTTCTTAATCTCAGTGGAGATATTTACTGATAAACAGCTACCTACGCAGCATGTTCATGTCGTTCCTAAATGAGCTTTTATCTCTCTCCCCTCACCACAAATCAGCTTCTTCTGAGGAGTTCCCAGTACATTATCCTTTCCCCTGTGTAATTACCTTAACAAGCTCCAGCTGTTTTTATTCTCAGAATGTTTACTCCCTGATATACAGCTGCCTACCCCCTTCGAAAGTGCAGGTCCTAAATGAGCTTTTTTCTCTGTTCCCTCACCACAATCCAGATACTTTTGAGGAGTTACCAGTACAGTAACCATAACAGGAAGTACTTAATTTACTAAGCTTCTGATTTTCTTAATCTCAGTGGATTTATTTACTGATAAACAGCTACCTACGCAGCATGTTCATGTCGTTCCTAAATGAGCTTTTATCTCTCTCCCCTCACCACAAATCAGATTCTTCTGAGGAGTTCCCAATACATTATGCTTTACCCTGTGTAATTACCTTAAGAAGCTCCAGCTGTTTTTATTGTCAGAAGGTTTACTCCCTGATATACAGCTGCCTACCCCCTTCGTAAGTGCAGGTCCTAAATGAGCTTTTTTCTCTCTTCCCTCACCACAATCCAGATTCTTTTGGGGAGTTACCAGTACAGAAACCATACCAGGAAGTACTTTAATTCATTAAGCTACTGCTTTTCTTAATCTCAGTGGAGATATTTACTGATAAACAGCTACCTACGCAGCATGTTCATGTCGTTCATAAATGAGCTTTTATCTCTCTCCCCTCACCACAAACTAGATTCTTCTGAGGAGTTCCCAGTACATTATCCTTTCCCCTGTGTAATTACCTTAACAAGCTCCAGCTTTTTTTATTCTCAGAATGTTTACTCGCTGATATACTGCGGCCTACACCCTTCGTAAGTGCAGGTCGTAAATTAGCTTTTTTCTCTGTTCCCTCGCCACAATCCAGATTCTTTTGGGAAGTTACCAGTCCAGTAACCATTCCAGGAATTACTTAATTTATTAAGCTACTGCATTTCTTAAACTCAGTGTAGGTATTTACTGATAAACAGCTACATACGCAGCATGTTCATGTCGTTCCTAAATGAGCTTTTATCTCTCTCCCCTCACCACCAATCAGATTCTTCTGCGGCGTTCCCAGTACATTATCCTTTCCCCTGTGTAATTACCTTAACAAGCTCCAGCTGTTTTTATTGTCAGAAGGTTTACTCCCTGATATACAACTGCCTACCCCCTTCGAAAGTGCAGGTCCTAAATGAGCTTTTTTCTCTGTTCCCTCACCACAATCCAGATTCTTTTGGGGAGTTACCAGTACAGTAACCATACCAGGAAGTACTTAATTTATTAAGCTACTGCTTTTCTTAATCTCAGTGGAGATATTTACTGATAAACAGCTACGTATGCAGCATGATCATTTCGTTCTTAAATGAGCTTTTTTCTCTCTCCCCTCACCACAAATCAGATTCTTCTGAGGAGTTCCCAGTACATTATCCTTTCCCCTGTGTAATTACCTTAACAAGCTCCCGCTGTTTTTATTCTCAGAAGCGATACTCCCTGATATACAGCTGCCTACCCCGTTCGTAATTGCAGGTCCTAAATGAGCTTTTTTCTCTGTTCCCTCACCACAATCCAGATTCTTTTGGGGAGTTACCAGTACAGTACCCATACCAGGAAGTACTTAATTTATTAAGCTACTGCTTTTCTTAATCTCAGTGGAGATATTTACTGATAAACACCTACCTACGCACCATGTTCATGTCGTTCCTAAAAGAGCTTTTATCTCTCTCCCCTCACCACAAATCAGATTCTTCTGAGGAGTTCCCTGTACATTATCCTTTCCCCTGTGTAATTACCTTAACAAGCTCCAGCTGTTTTTATTCTCAGAAGGTTTACTCCCTGATATACTGCGGCCTACCCCCTTTGTAAGTGCAGGTCCTAAATGAGCTTTTTTCTCTGTTCCCTCACCACAATCCAGATTCTTTTGGGGAGATATAGTACAGTAAATATACCAGGAAGTACTTAATTTATTAAGCTACTGCTTTTCATAATCTCAGTGGAGATATTTACTGATAAACAGCTACCTACGCAGCATGTTCATGTCGTTCCTAAATGAGCTTCTTTCTCTGTTCCCTCACCACAATCCAGATTCTTTTGGGGAGTTACCAGTACAGTATCCATACCAGGAAGTACTTAATTTATTAAGCTACTGCTTTTCTTAATCTCAGTGGAGATATTTACTGATAACCAGCTACGTATGCAGCATGTTCATGTTGTTCCTAAATGAGCTTTTATCTCTCTACCCTCACCACAAATCAGACTCTTTTGAGGAGTTCCCAGTACATTATCCTTTCCCCTGTGTAATTACCTTAACAAGCTCCAGCTGTTTTTATTCTCAGAAGCGATACTCCCTGATATACAGCTGCCTACCCCCTTCGTAAGTGCAGGTCCTAAATGAGCTTTTTTCTCTGTTCCCTCACCACAATCCAGATTCTTTTGGGGAGTTACCAGTTCAGTAACCATACCAGGAAGTACTTAATTTATTAAGCTACTGCTTTTCTTAATCTCAGTGGAGATATTTACTGATAAACAGCTACCTACGCAGCATATTCATGCCGTTCCCAAATGAGCTTTTATGTCTCTCCCCTCACCACAAATCAGATTATTCTGAGGAGTTCCCAGTACATTATCCTTTCCCCTGTGTAATTACCTTAACAAGCTCCAGCTGTTTTTATTCTCAGAAGGTTTACTCCCTGATACACAGCTGCCTACCCCCTTCGTAATGCAGGTCCTAAATGAGCTTTTTTCTCTGTTCCCTCACCACAATCCAGATTCTTTTGGGGAATTACCAGTACAGTAACCATACCAGGAAGTACTTAATTTATTAAGCTACTGCTTTTCTTAATCTCAGTGGAGATATTAAATGATAAACAGCTACGTATGCAGCATGTTCATGTTGTTCCTATATGAGCTTTTATCTCTCTATCCTCACCACAAATCAGATTCTTCTGAGGAGTTCCCAGTACATTATCCTTTCCCCTGTGTAATTACCTTAACAAGCTCCAGCTCTTTTTATTCTCAGAAGCGATACTCCCTGATATACAGCTGCCTACCCCCTTCGTAAGTGCAGGTCCTAAATGAGCTTTTTTCTCTATTCCCTCAGCAAAATCCAGATTCTTTTGTTGAGTTACCAGTACAGTAACCATACCAGGAAGTACTTAATTTATTAGGCTACTGCTTTTCTTAATCTCAGTGGAGATATTTACTGATAAACAGCTACCTACGCAGCATGTTCATGTCGTTCCTAAATGAGCTTTTATCTCTCTCCCCTCACCACAAATCAGCTTCTTCTGAGGAGTTCCCAGTACATTATCCTTTCCCCTGTGTAATTACCTTAACAAGCTCCAGCTGTTTTTATTCTCAGAATGTTTACTCCCTGATACACAGCTGCCTACCCCCTTCGAAAGTGCAGGTCCTAAATGAGCTTTTTTCTCTGTTCCCTCACCACAATCCAGATTCTTTTGGGGAGTTACCAGTACAGTAACCATACCAGGAAGTACTTAATTTATTAAGCTACTGCTTTCCTTAATCTCAGTGGAGATATTTACTGATAAACAGCTACGTATGCAGCATGATCATTTCGTTCTTAAATGAGCTTTTTTCTCTCTCCCCTCACCACAAATCAGATTCTTCTGAGGAGTTCCCAGTACATTATCCTTTCCCCTGTGTAATTACCTTAACAAGCTCCGCTGTTTTTATTCTCAGAAGCGATACTCCCTGATATACAGCTGCCTACCCCGTTCGTAATTGCAGGTCCTAAATGAGCTTTTTTCTCTGTTCCCTCACCACAATCCAGATTCTTTTGGGGAGTTACCAGTACAGTACCCATACCAGGAAGTACTTAATTTATTAAGCTACTGCTTTTCTTAATCTCAGTGGAGATATTTACTGATAAACAACTACCTACGCACCATGTTCATGTCGTTCCTAAATGAGCTTTTATCTCTCTCCCCTCACCACAAATCTAGATTCTTCTGAGGAGTTCCCAGTACATTATCCTTTCCCCTGTGTAATTACCTTAACAAGCTCCAGCTTTTTTTATTCTCAGAATGTTTACTCGCTGATATACTGCGGCCTACACCCTTCGTAAGTGCAGGTCGTAAATTAGCTTTTTTCTCTGTTCCCTCGCCACAATCCAGATTCTTTTGGGAAGTTACCAGTCCAGTAACCATTCCAGGAATTACTTAATTTATTAAGCTACTGCATTTCTTAATCTCAGTGTAGGTATTTACTGATAAACAGCTACATACGCAGCATGTTCATGTCGTTCCTAAATGAGCTTTTATCTCTCTCCCCTCACCACAAATCAGATTCTGCTGAGGCGTTCCCAGTACATTATCCTTTCCCCTGTGTAATTACCTTAACAAGCTCCAGCTGTTTTTATTGTCAGAAGGTTTACTCCCTGATATACAACTGCCTACCCTCTTCGAAAGTGCAGGTCCTAAATGAGCTTTTTTCTCTGTTCCCTCACCACAAATCAGACTCTTTTGAGGAGTTCCCAGTACATTATCCTTTCCCCTGTGTAATTACCTTAACAAGCTCCAGCTGTTTTTATTCTCAGAAGCGATACTCCCTGATATACAGCTGCCTACCCCCTTCGTAAGTGCAGGTCCTAAATGAGCTTTTTTCTCTGTTCCCTCACCACAATCCAGATTCTTTTGGGGAGTTACCAGTACAGTAACCATACCAGGAAGTACTTAATTTATTAAGCTACTGCTTTTCTTAATCTCAGTGGAGATATTTACTGATAAACAGCTACCTACGCAGCATATTCATGCCGTTCCCAAATGAGCTTTTATGTCTCTCCCCTCACCACAAATCAGATTATTCTGAGGAGTTCCCAGTACATTATCCTTTCCCCTGTGTAATTACCTTAACAAGCTCCAGCTGTTTTTATTCTCAGAAGGTTTACTCCCTGATACACAGCTGCCTACCCCCTTCGTAATGCAGGTCCTAAATGAGCTTTTTTCTCTGTTCCCTCACCACAATCCAGATTCTTTTGGGGAATTACCAGTACAGTAACCATACCAGGAAGTACTTAATTTATTAAGCTACTGCTTTTCTTAATCTCAGTGGAGATATTAAATGATAAACAGCTACGTATGCAGCATGTTCATGTTGTTCCTATATGAGCTTTTATCTCTCTACCCTCACCACAAATCAGATTCTTCTGAGGAGTTCCCAGTACATTATCCTTTCCCCTGTGTAATTACCTTAACAAGCTCCAGCTGTTTTTATTCTCAGAAGCGATACTCCCTGATATACAGCTGCCTACCCCCTTCGTAAGTGCAGGTCCTAAATGAGCTTTTTTCTCTATTCCCTCAGCAAAATCCAGATTCTTTTGTTGAGTTACCAGTACAGTAACCATACCAGGAAGTACTTAATTTATTAGGCTACTGCTTTTCTTAATCTCAGTGGAGATATTTACTGATAAACAGCTACCTACGCAGCATGTTCATGTCGTTCCTAAATGAGCTTTTATCTCTCTCCCCCTCACCACAAATCAGCTTCTTCTGAGGAGTTCCCAGTACATTATCCTTTCCCCTGTGTAATTACCTTAACAAGCTCCAGCTGTTTTTATTCTCAGAATGTTTACTCCCTGATATACAGCTGCCTACCCCCTTCGAAAGTGCAGGTCCTAAATGAGCTTTTTTCTCTGTTCCCTCACCACAATCCAGATTCTTTTGAGGAGTTACCAGTACAGTAACCATAACAGGAAGCACTTAATTTATTAAGCTACTGATTTTCTTTTTCTCAGTGGATTTATTTAAGGATAAACAGCTACCTACGCAGCATGTTCATGTCGTTCCTAAATGAGCTTTTATGTCTCTCCCCTCACCACAAATCAGATTCTTCTGAGGAGTTCCCAATACATTATGCTTTCCCCTGTGTAATTACCTTAACAAGCTCCAGCTGTTTTTATTGTCAGAAGTTTTACTCCCTGATATACAGCTGCCTACACCCTTCGTAAGTGCAGGTCCTAAATGAGCTTTTTTCTCTCTTCCCTCACCACAATCCAGATTCTTTTGGGGAGTTACCAGTACAGAAACCATACCAGGAAGTACTTTAATTCATTAAGCTACTGCTTTTCTTAATCTCAGTGGAGATATTTACTGATAAACAGCTACCTACGCAGCATGTTCATGTCGTTCATAAATGAGCTTTTATCTCTCTCCCCTCACCACAAACTAGATTCTTCTGAGGAGTTCCCAGTACATTATCCTTTCCCCTGTGTAATTACCTTAACAAGCTCCAGCTTTTTTTATTCTCAGAATGTTTACTCGCTGATATACTGCGGCCTACACCCTTCGTAAGTGCAGGTCGTAAATTAGCTTTTTTCTCTGTTCCCTCGCCACAATCCAGATTCTTTTGGGAAGTTACCAGTCCAGTAACCATTCCAGGAATTACTTAATTTATTAAGCTACTGCATTTCTTAATCTCAGTGTAGGTATTTACTGATAAACAGCTACATACGCAGCATGTTCATGTCGTTCCTAAATGAGCTTTTATCTCTCTCCCCTCACCACAAATCAGATTCTGCTGAGGCGTTCCCAGTACATTATCCTTTCCCCTGTGTAATTACCTTAACAAGCTCCAAGCTGTTTTTATTGTCAGAAGGTTTACTCCCTGATATACAACTGCCTACCCCCTTCGAAAGTGCAGGTCCTAAATGAGCTTTTTTCTCTGTTCCCTCACCACAATCCAGATTCTTTTGGGGAGTTACCAGTACAGTAACCATACCAGGAAGTACTTAATTTATTAAGCTACTGCTTTCCTTAATCTCAGTGGAGATA
>NW_025956098.1:0-58820 GCF_023159225.1 Perognathus longimembris pacificus | reverse complement strand
TTTGTGGTGACGGAAGAGAGAAAAAAGACCATTTAGGACCTGCTCTTACGAAGGGGGTAGGCAGCTGTATATCAGTGAGTAAACCTTCTGAGAATAAAAACAGCTGGAGCTTGTTAAGGTAATTACACAGGGGAAAGGATAATGTACTGGGAACTCCTCAGAAGAGTCTGATTTGTTGTGAGGGGAGAGAGATAAAAGCTCATTTAGGAACGACATGAACATGCTGCGTAGGTAGCTGTTCATCAGTAAATATCTCCACTGAGATTAAGAAAAGCAGTAGCTTAATAAATTAAGTACTTCCTGGTGTGGTTACTGTACTGGTAACTCCCCAAAAGAATCTGGATTGTGGTGAGGGAACAGAGAAAAAAGCTCATTTAGGACCTGCACTTACGAAGGGGCTAGGCAGCTGTATATCGGGGAGTAAACCTTCTGAGAATAAAAACAGCTGGAGCTTGTTAAGGTAATTACACAGGGAAAGGATAATGTACTGGGAAATCCTCAGAAGAATCTGATTTGTGGTGAGGGGAGAGAGATAAAAGCTCATTCAGGAACGACATGAACATGCTGTGTACGTAGCTGTTTATCAGTAAATATCTCCACTGAGATTAAGAAAAGCAGTAGCTTAATATATGAAGTACTTCCTGGTATGGTTACTGTACTGGTAACTCCCCAAAAGAATCTGGATTGTGGTGAGGGAACAGAGAAAAAAGCTCATTTAGGACCTGCACTTACGAAGGGGGTAGGCAGCTGTATATCAGGGAGTAAACCTTCTGAGAATAAAAACAGCTGAAGCTTGTTAAGGTAATTACACAGGGGAAAGGATAATGTACTGGGAACTCCTCAGAATAATCTGATTTGTGGTGAGGGCAGAGAGATAGAAGCTCATTTAGGAACGACATGAACATGCTGCGTAGGTAGCTGTTTATCAGTAAATATCTCCACTGAGATTAAGAAAAGCAGTAGCTTAATAAATTAAGTACTTCCTGGTATGGTTACTGTACTGGTAACTCCCCAAAAGAATCTGGATTGTGGTGAGGGAACAGAGAAAAAAGCTCATTTAGGACCTGCACTTACGAAGGGGGTAGGCATCTGTATATCAGGGAGCAAACCTTCTGAGAATAAAAACAGCTGGAGCTGGTTAAGGTAATTACACCGGGGAAAGGATAATGTACTGGGAACTCCTCAGAAGAATCTGATTTGTGGTGAGGGGAGAGAGATAAAAGCTCATTTGGGAACGACATGAACATGCTGTGTACGTAGCTGTTTATCAGTAAATATCTCCACTGAGATTAAGAAAAGCAGTAGCTTAATATATGAAGTACTTCCTGGTATGGTTACTGTACTGGTAACTCCCCAAAAGAATCTGGATTGTGGTGACGGAAGAGAGAAAAAAGAACATTTAGGACCTGCTCTTACGAAGGGGGTAGGCAGCTGTATATCAGTGAGTAAACCTTCTGAGAATAAAAACAGCTGGAGCTTGTTAAGGTAATTACACAGGGGAAAGGATAATGTACTGGGAACTCCTCAGAAGAGTCTGATTTGTGGTGAGGGGAGAGAGATAAAAGCTCATTTAGGAACGACATGAACATGCTGCGTACGTAGCTGTTTATCAGTAAATATCTCCACTGAGATTAAGAAAAGCAGTAGCTTAATAAATTAAGTACTTCCTGTATGGTTACTGTACTGGTAACTCCCCAAAAGAATCTGGATTGTGGTGAGGGAACAGAGAAAAAAGCTCATTTAGGACCTGCACTTACGAAGGGGGTAGGCAGCTGTATATCAGGAGTAAACCTTCTGAGAATAAAAACAGCGGGAGCTTGTTAAGGTAATTACACGGGGGAAAGGAAAATGTACTGGGAAGTCCTCAGAAAAATCTGATTTGTGGTGAGGGCAGAGAGATAGAAGCTCATTTAGGAACGACATGAACATGCTGCGTAGGTAGCTGTTTATCAGTAAATATCTCCACTGAGATTAAGAAAAGCAGTACCTTAATAAATTAAGTACTTCCTGGTATGGTTACTGTACTGGTAACTCCCCAAAAGAATCTGGATTGTGGTGAGTGAACAGAGAAAAAAGCTCATTTAGGACCTGCACTTACGAAGGGGGTAGGCAGCTGTATATCAGTGAGTAAACCTTCTGAGAATAAAACAGGTGGAGCTTGTTAAGGTAATTACAAAGTGGAAAGGATAATGTACTGGGAACTCCTCAGAAGAATCTGATTTGTGGTGAGGGGAGAGAGATAAAAGCTCATTTAGAAACGACATGAACATGCTGCATACGTAGCTGTTTATCAGTAAATATCTCCACTGAGATTAAGAAAAGGAGTGGCTTAATAAATTAAGTACTCCCTGTATGGATACTGTACTGGTAACTCCCCAAAGAATCTGGATTGTGGTGAGGGAACAGAGAAAAAAGCTCATTTAGGACCTGCACTTACGAAGGGGGTAGGCAGCTGTATATCAGAGAGTAAACCTTCTGAGAATAAAAACAGCTGGAGCTTGTTAAGGGGAATTACACAGGGGAAAGGATAATGTTCTGGGAACTCCTCAGAAGAATCTGATTTGTGGTGAGGGGAGAGAGATAAAAGCTCATTTAGGAACGACATGAACATGCTGCGTAGGTAGCAGTTTATCAGTAAATATCTCCACTGAGATTATGAAAAGCAGTAGCTTAATAAATTAAGTACTTCCTGGTATGGTTAATGTACTGGTAACTCCCCAAAAGAATCTGGATTGTGGTGAGGGAACAGAGAAAAAAGCTCATTTAGGACCTGCACTTACGAAGGGGGTAGGCAGCATTATATCAGGGAGTAAACCTTCTGAGAATAAAAACAGCTGGAGCGTGTTATGGTAATTACACAGGGGAAAGGATAATGTACTGGATACTCCTCAGAAGAATCTGATTTGTGGTGAGGGGGAGAGAGATAAAAGCTCATTTAGGAACGACGTGAACATGCTGCGTAGGTAGTTGTTTATCAGTAAATATCTCCACTGAGATTAAGAAAAGCAGTAGCTTAATAAATTAAGTACTTCCTGGTATGGTTAATGTACTGGTAACTCCCCAAAAGAATCTGGATTGTGGTGAGGGAACAGAGAAAAAAGCTCATTTAGGACCTTCACTTACGAAGGGGGTAGGCAGCTGTATATCAGGGAGTAAACCTTCTGAGAATAAAAACAGCTGGAACTTGTTAAGGTAATTACATAGGGGATAGAATAATGTACTGGGAACTCCTCAGAAGAATCTGATTTGTGGTGAGGGGGAGAGAGGATAAAAGCTCATTTAGGAACGACATGAACATGCTGCGTAGGTAGCTGTTTATCAGTAAATATCTCCACTGAGATTAAGAAAAGCAGTAGCTTAATAAATTAAGTACTTCCTGGTATGGTTACTGTACTGGTAACTCCCAAAAGAATCTGGATTGTGGGGAGGGAACAGAGAAAAAAGCTCATTTATGACCTGCACTTACGAAGGGGGTAGGCAGCTGTATATCAGGGAGTAAACCTTCTGAGAATAAAAACAGCTGGAGCTTGTTAAGGTAATTACACATGGGAACGGATAATGTACTGGGAACTCCTCAGAAGAATCTGATTTGTGGTGAGAGGAGAGAGATAAAAGCTCATTTAGGAACGACATGAACATGCTGCGAAGGTAGCTGTTTATCAGTAAATATCTCCACTGAGATTAAGAAAAGCAGTAGCTTTATAAATTAAGTACTTCCTGGTATGGTTACTGTACTGGTAACTCCCCAAAAGAATCTGGATTGTGGTGAGGGAACAGAGAAAAAAGCTCATTTAGGACCTGCACTTACGAAGGGGTGAGGCGTCTATATATCAGAGAGTAAACCTTCTGAGAATAAAAACAGCTGGAGCTTGTTAAGGTAATTACACAGGGGAAAGGATAATGTACTGGGAACTCCTCAGAAGAATCCGATTTGTGGTGAGGGGAGAGAGATAAAAGCTCATTTAGGAACGACATGAACATGCTGCGTACATAGCTGTTTATCAGTAAATATCTCCACTGAGATTAAGAAAAGCAGTAGCTTAATAAATTAAGTACTTCCTGGTATGGTTTCTGTACTGGTAACTCCCCAAAAGAATCTGGATTGTGGTGAGGGAACAGAGAAAAAAGCTCATTTAGGACCTGCATTTACGAAGGGGGTAGGCAGCTGTATATCAGGGAGTAAACCTTCTGAGAATAAAAACAGCTGGAGCTTGTTCAGGTAATAAAACAGGGGAAAGGATAATGTACTGGGAACTCCTCAGAAGAATCTGATTTGTAGTGAGGGGAGAGAGATAAAAGCTCATTTAGGAACGACATGAACATGCTGCGTAGGTAGCTGTTTATCAGTAAACATCTCCACTGAGATTAAGAAAAGCAGTAGCTTAATAAATTAAGTACTTCCTGGTATGGTTACTGTAGTGGTAACTCCCCAAAAGAATCTGGATTGTGGTGAGGGAACAGAGAAAAAAGCTCATTTAGGACCTGCACTTACGAAGGGGGTTGGCAGCATTATATCAGGGAGTAAACCTTCTGAGAATAAAAACAGCTGGAGCTTGTTAAGGTAATTACACAGGGGAAAGGATAATGTACTGGGAACTCCTCAGAAGAATCTGATTTGTGGTGAGGGGAGAGAGATAGAAGCTCATATAGGAACGACATGAACATGCTGCGTAGGTAGCTGTTTATCAGTAAATATCTCCACTGAGATTAAGAAAAGCAGTAGCTTAATAAATTAAGTACTTCCTGGTATGGTTACTGTACTGGTAACTCCCCAAAAGAATCTGGATTGTGGTGAGTGAACAGAGAAAAAAGCTCATTTAGGACCTGCACTTACGAAGGGGGTAGGCAGCTGTATGTCAGTGAGTAAACCTTCTGAGAATAAAAACAGGTGGAGCTTGTTAAGGTAATTACAAAGTGGAAAGGATAATGTACTGGGAACTCCTCAGAAGAATCTGATTTGTGGTGAGGGGAGAGAGATAAAAGCTCATTTAGAAACGACATGAACATGCTGCATACGTAGCTGTTTATCAGTAAATATCTCCACTGAGATTAAGAAAAGGAGTAGCTTAATAAATTAAGTACTCCCTGTATGGATACTGTACTGGTAACTCCCCAAAGAATATGGATTGTGGTGAGGGAACAGAGAAAAAAGCTCATTTAGGACCTGCACTTACGAAGGGGGTAGGCAGCTGTATATCAGAGAGTAAACTTTCTGAGAATAAAAACAGCTAGAGCTTGTTAAGGGAATTACACAGGGGAAAGGATAATGTTCTGGGAACTCCTCAGAAGAATCTGATTTGTGGTGAGGGGAGAGAGATAAAAGCTCATTTAGGAACGACATGAACATGCTGCGTAGGTAGCAGTTTATCAGTAAATATCTCCACTGAGATTATGAATAGCAGTAGCTTAATAAATTAAGCACTTCCTGGTATGGTTAATGTACTGGTAACTCCCCAAAAGAATCTGGATTGTGGTGAGGGAATAGAGAAAAAAGCTCATTTAGGACCTGCACTTACGAAGGGGGTAGGCAGCATTATATCAGAGAGTAAACCTTCTGAGAATAAAAACAGCTGGAGCTTGTTATGGTAATTACACAGGGGAAAGGATAATGTACTGGATACTCCTCAGAAGAATCTGATTTGTGGTGAGGGGAGAGAGATAAAAGCTCATTTAGGAACGACGTGAACATGCTGCGTAGGTAGTTGTTTATCAGTAAATATCTCCACTGAGATTAAGAAAAGCAGTAGCTTAATAAGTTAAGTACTTCCTGGTATGGTTAATGTACTGGTAACTCCCCAAAAGAATCTGGATTGTGGTGAGGGAACAGAGAAAAAAGCTCATTTAGGACCTTCAGTTACGAAGGGGGTAGGCAGCTGTATATCAGGGAGTAAACCTTCTGAGAATAAAAACAGCTGGAACTTGTTAAGGTAATTACATAGGGGATAGGATAATGTACTGGGAACTCCTCAGAAGAATCTGATTTGTGGTGAGGGGAGAGAGATAAAAGCTCATTTAGGAACGACATGAACATGCTGCGTAGGTAGCTGTTTATCAGTAAATATCTCCACTGAGATTAAGAAAAGCAGTAGCTTAATAAATTAAGTACTTCCTGGTATGGTTACTGTACTGGTAACTCCCCAAAAGAATCTGGATTGTGGTGAGGGAACAGAGAAAAAAGCTCATTTATGACCTGCACTTACGAAGGGGGTAGGCAGCTGTATATCAGGGAGTAAACCTTCTGAGAATAAAAACAGCTGGAGCTTGTTAAGGTAATTACACAGGGGAACGGATAATGTACTGGGAACTCCTCAGAAGAATCTGATTTGTGGTGAGGGGAGAGAGATAAAAGCTCATTAGGAACGACATGAACATGCAGCGAAGGTAGCTGTTTATCAGTAAATATCTCCACTGAGATTAAGAAAAGCAGTAGCTTTATAAATTAAGTACTTCCTGCTATGGTTACTGTACTGGTAACTCCCCAAAAGATTCTGGATTGTGGTGAGGGAACAGAGAAAAAAGCTCATTTAGGACCTGCACTTACGAAGGGGGTAGGCAGCTGTGTATCAGGAGTAAACCTTCTGAGAATAAAAACAGCTGGAGCTTATTAGGTAATTAAACAGGAGAAAGGATAATGTACTTGGAACTCCTCAGAAGAATCTGATTTGTGGTGAGGGGAGAGAGATAAAAGCTCATTTAGGAACGACATGAACATGCTTCGTAGGTAGCTGTTTATCAGTAAATATCTCCACTGAGATTAAGAAAGGCAGTAGCTTAAAAAATTAAGTACTTCCTGGTATGGTTACTGTACTGGTAACTCCCCAAATGAATCTGGATTGTGGTGAGGGAACAGAGAAAAAAGCTCATTTAGGACCTGCACTTACGAAGGGGGTAGGCATCTGTATATCAGGGAGTAAACCTTCTGAGAATAAAAACAGCTGGAGCTGGTTAAGGTAATTACACAGGGGAAAGGATAATGTACTGGGAACTCCTCAGAAGAATCTGATTTGTGGTGAGTGGAGAGAGATAAAAGCTCATTTAGGAACGACATGAACATGCTGCGTAGGTAGCTGTTTATCAGTAAATATCTCCACTGAGATTAAGAAAAGCAGTAGCTTAATAAATTAAGTACTTCCTGGTATGGTTACTGTACTGGTAACTCCCTAAAAGAATCTGGATTGTGGTGAGGGAAGAGAGAAAAAAGAACATTTAGGTCCTGCTCTTACGAAGGGGGTAGGCAGCTGTATATCAGGGAGTAAACCTTCTGAGAATAAAAACAGCTGGAGCTTGTTAAGGTAATTACACACGGGAAAGGATAATGTACTGGGAACTCCTCAGAAGAATCTGATTTGTGGTGAGGGGAGAGAGATAACAGCTCATTTAGGAACGACATGAACATCCTGCGTAGGTAGCTGTTTATCAGTAAATATCTCCACTGAGATTAAGAAAAGCAGTAGCTTAATAAATTAAGTATTTTTTGGTATGGTTACTGTACTGGTAACTCCCCAAAAGAATCTGGATTGTGGTGAGGGAACAGAGAAAAAAGCTCATTTAGGACCTGCACTTACGAAGGGGGTAGGCAGCTGTATATCAGGGAGTAAACCTTCTGAGAATAAAAACAGCTGGAGCTTGTTAAGGTAATTACACAGGGGAAAGGATAATGTACTGGCAACTCCTCAGAAGAATCTGAATTGTGGGGATGGGAGAGAGATAAAAGCTCATTTAGGAACGACATGTACATGCTGCGTACGTAGCTGTTTATCAGTAAATATCACCACTGAGATTAAGAAAAGCAGTAACTTAAGAAATTAAGTACTTCCTGGAATGGTTACTGTACTGGTAACTCCCAAAAGAATCTGGATTGTGGTGAGGGAACAGAGAAAAAAGCTCATTTAGGACCTGCATTTACGAAGGGGGTCGGCAGCTGTATATCAGGGAGTAAACCTTCTGAGAATAAAAACAGCTGGAGCTTGTTAAGGTAATTACACAGGGGAAATGATAATGTACTGGGAACTCCTCAGAAGAATCTGATTTGTGGTGATGGGAGAGAGATAAAAGCTCATTTAGGAACGACATGAACATGCTGCGTAGGTAGCTGTTTATCAGTAAATATCTCCACTGAGATTAAGAAAAACAGTAGCTTAATAAATTAAGTACTTCCTGGTATGGTTACTGTACTGGTAACTCCCCAAAAGAATCTGGATTGTGGTGAGGGAACAGAGAAAAAAGCTCATTTAGGACCTGCACTTACGAAGGGCGTAGGCAGCTGTATATCAGGAAGTAAACCTTCTGAGAATAAAAACAGCTGGAGCTTGTTAAGGTAATTACACAGGGGAAAGGAAAATGTACTGGGAACTCCTCACAAGAATCTGATTTGTGGTGAGGGGAGAGAGATAAAAGCTCATTTAGGAACGACATGAACATGCTGCGTAGGTAGCTGTTTATCAGTAAATATCTCCACTGAGATTAAGAAAAGCAGTAGCTTAATAAATTAAGTACTTCCTGGTATGGTTACTGTACTGGTAACTCCCCAATAGAATCTGGATTGTGTTGAGGGAACAGAGAAAAAAGCACATTTAGGACCTGCACTTACGAAGGGGGTAGGCAGCTGTATATCAGGGAGTAAACCTTGTAAGAATAAAAACAACTGTAGCTTGTTAAGGTAATTACACAGGGGAAAGGATAATGTATTGAGAACTCCTCAGAAGAATTTGATTTGTGGTGAGGGGGAGAGAGATAAAGCTCATTTATGAACGAAATGAACATGCTGCGTAGGTAGTTGTTTATCAGTAAATATCTCCACTGAGATTAAGAAAAGCAGTAGCTTAATAAATTAAGTACTTCCTGGTATGGTTACTGTACTGGTAACTCCCCAAAAAAATCTGGATTGTGGTGAGGGAACAGAGAAAAAAGCTCATTTAGGACCTGCACTTACGAAGGGGGTAGGCAGCTGTATATCAGGGAGTAAACCTTCTGAGAATAAAAACAGCTGGAGCTTGTTAAGGTAATTACACAGGGGAAAGGATAATGTACTGGGAACTCCTCAGGAGAATCTGATTTGTGGTTAGGGGAGAGAGATAAAAGCTCATTTAGGCACGACATGAACATGCTGCGTAGGTAGCTGTTTATCAGTAAATATCTCCACTGAGATTAAGAAAAGCAGTAGCTTAATAAATTAAGTACTTCCTGGTGTGGTTTCTGTACTGGTAACTCCCCAAAAGAATCTGGATTGTGGTGAGGGAACAGAGAAAAAAGCTCATTTAGGACCTGCACTTACGAAGGGGGTAGGCAGCTGTATATCAGGAAGTAAACCTTCTGAGAATAAAAACAGCTGGAGCTTGTTAAGGTAATTACACAGGGGAAAGGATAATGTACTGGGAACTCCTCAGAAGAATCTGATTTGTGGTGAGGGGAGAGAGATAAAAGCTCATTCAGGAACGACATGAACATGGTGCGTAGGTAGCTGTTTATCAGTAAATATCTCCACTGAGATTACGAAAAGCAGTAGCTTAATAAATTAAGTACTTCCTGGTATGGTTGCTGTACTGGTAACTCCCCAAAAGAATCTGGATTGTGCTGAGGGAAAAGAGAAAAAAGCTCATTTAGGACCTGCACTTACGAAGGGGGTAGGCAGCTGTGTATCAGGGAGTAAACCTTCTGAGAATAAAAACAGCTGGAGCTTATTAAGGTAATTAAACAGGAGAAAGGATAATGTACTTGGAACTCCTCAGAAGAATCTGATTTGTGGTGAGGGGAGAGAGATAAAAGCTCATTTAGGAACGACATGAACATGCTTCGTAGGTAGCTGTTTATCAGTAAATATCTCCACTGAGATTAAGAAAGGCAGTAGCTTAAAAAATTAAGTACTTCCTGGTATGGTTACTGTACTGGTAACTCCCCAAATGAATCTGGATTGTGGTGAGGGAACAGAGAAAAAAGCTCATTTAGGACCTGCACTTACGAAGGGGGTAGGCATCTGTATATCAGGGAGTAAACCTTCTGAGAATAAAAACAGCTGGAGCTGGTTAAGGTAATTACACAGGGGAAAGGATAATGTACTGGGAACTCCTCAGAAGAATCTGATTTGTGGTGAGTGGAGAGAGATAAAAGCTCATTTAGGAACGACATGAACATGCTGCGTAGGTAGCTGTTTATCAGTAAATATCTCCACTGAGATTAAGAAAAGCAGTAGCTTAATAAATTAAGTACTTCCTGGTATGGTTACTGTACTGGTAACTCCCTAAAAGAATCTGGATTGTGGTGAGGGAAGAGAGAAAAAAGAACATTTAGGTCCTGCTCTTACGAAGGGGGTAGGCAGCTGTATATCAGGGAGTAAACCTTCTGAGAATAAAAACAGCTGGAGCTTGTTAAGGTAATTACACACGGGAAAGGATAATGTACTGGGAACTCCTCAGAAGAATCTGATTTGTGGTGAGGGGAGAGAGATAACAGCTCATTTAGGAACGACATGAACATCCTGCGTAGGTAGCTGTTTATCAGTAAATATCTCCACTGAGATTAAGAAAAGCAGTAGCTTAATAAATTAAGTATTTTTTGGTATGGTTACTGTACTGGTAACTCCCCAAAAGAATCTGGATTGTGGTGAGGGAACAGAGAAAAAAGCTCATTTAGGACCTGCACTTACGAAGGGGGTAGGCAGCTGTATATCAGGGAGTAAACCTTCTGAGAATAAAAACAGCTGGAGCTTGTTAAGGTAATTACACAGGGGAAAGGATAATGTACTGGCAACTCCTCAGAAGAATCTGAATTGTGGGGATGGGAGAGAGATAAAAGCTCATTTAGGAACGACATGTACATGCTGCGTACGTAGCTGTTTATCAGTAAATATCACCACTGAGATTAAGAAAAGCAGTAACTTAAGAAATTAAGTACTTCCTGGAATGGTTACTGTACTGGTAACTCCCCAAAAGAATCTGGATTGTGGTGAGGGAACAGAGAAAAAAGCTCATTTAGGACCTGCACTTACGAAGGGGGTCGGCAGCTGTATATCAGGGAGTAAACCTTCTGAGAATAAAAACAGCTGGAGCTTGTTAAGGTAATTACACAGGGGAAATGATAATGTACTGGGAACTCCTCAGAAGAATCTGATTTGTGGTGATGGGAGAGAGATAAAAGCTCATTTAGGAACGACATGAACATGCTGCGTAGGTAGCTGTTTATCAGTAAATATCTCCACTGAGATTAAGAAAAACAGTAGCTTAATAAATTAAGTACTTCCTGGTATGGTTACTGTACTGGTAACTCCCCAAAAGAATCTGGATTGTGGTGAGGGAACAGAGAAAAAAGCTCATTTAGGACCTGCACTTACGAAGGGCGTAGGCAGCTGTATATCAGGAAGTAAACCTTCTGAGAATAAAAACAGCTGGAGCTTGTTAA
This sequence comes from Perognathus longimembris pacificus, assembly GCF_023159225.1. Lineage (NCBI taxonomy): Eukaryota > Metazoa > Chordata > Mammalia > Rodentia > Heteromyidae > Perognathus > Perognathus longimembris. The sequence continues at coordinate 47,426 of NW_025956098.1, read as the reverse complement.
GGTAATTACACAGGGGAAAGGATAATGTATGGGAACTCCTCAGAAGAATCTGATTTGTGGTGAGGGGAGAGAGATAAAAGCTCGTTTAGGAACGACATGAACATGCTGCGTAGGTAGCTGTTTATCAGTAAATATCTCCACTGAGATTATGAAAAGCAGTAGCTTAATAAATTAAGTACTTCCTGGTATGGTTACTATACTGGTAACTCCCCAAAAGAATCTGGATGGTGGTGAGGGAACAGAGAAAAAAAGCTCAGTTAGGACCTGCACTTACGAAGGGTGTAGGCAGCTGTATATCAGGGAGAAAACCTTCTGAGAATAAAAACAGCTGGAGCTTGTTAAGGTAATTACACAGTGGAAAGGATAATGTACTGCGAACTCCTCAGAAGAATCTAATTTGTGGTGAGGGGAGAGAGATAAAAGCTCATTTAGGAACGACATGAACATGCTGCGTAGGTAGCTGTTTATCAGTAAATATCTCCACTGAGATTAAGAAAACCAGTAGCGGGGCTGGGGATATAGACTAGTGGCAAGAGTGCCTGCCTCGGATACACGAGGCCCTAGGTTTGATTCCCAAGACCACATATACAGAAAAAACGGCCAGAAGCGGGTCTGTGGCTAAAGTGGCAGAGTGCTAGCCTTGAGCGGGAAGAAGCCAGGGACAGGGCTCAGGCCCTGAGTCCAAGGCCCAGGACTGGCAAAAAAAAAAAAAAAGAAAAGCAGTAGCTTAATAAAGTAAGTACTTCCTGGTATGGTTTCTGTTCTGGTAACTCCCCAAAAGAATCTGGATTGTGGTGAGGGAACAAAGAAAAAAGCTCATTTAGGACCTGCACTTACGAAGGGGGTAGGCAGCTGTATATCAGGGAGTAAACCTTCTGAGAATAAAAACAGCTGGAGCTCGTTAAGGTAATTACACAGGGGAAAGGATAATGTACTGGGAACTCCTCAGAAGAATCTGATTTGTGGTGAGGGGAGAGAGATAAAAGCTCATTTAGGAACGACATGAACATGCTGCGTAGGTAGCTGTTTATCAGTAAATATCTCCACTGAGATTAAGAAAAGCAGAAGCTTAAAAAATTAAGTACTTCCTGGTATGGTTACTGTACTGGTAACTCCCCAAAAGAATCTGGATTGTGGTGAGGGAACAGAGAAAAAAGCTCATTTAGACCTGCACTTACGAAGGGGGTAGGCAGTTGTATATCAGGGAATAAACCTTCTGAGAATAAAAACAGCTGGAGCTTGTTAAGGCAATTACCCAGGGGAAAGGATAATGTACTGGGAACTCCTCAGAAGAATCTGATTTGTGCTGAGGGGAGAGACATAAAAGCTCATTTAGGAACGACATGAACATGCTGCGTAGGTAGCTGTTTATCAGTAAATATCTCCACTGAGATTAAGAAAAGCAGTAGCTTAATGAATTAAGTACTTCCTGGTATGGTTACTGTACTGGTAACTCCCCAAAAGAATCTGGATTGTGGTGAGGGAACAGAGAAAAAAGCTCATTTAAGACCTGCACTTACGAAGGGGTTAGGCAGCTGTATATCAGGGAGTAAACCTTCTGAGAATAAAAACAGCTGGAGCTTGTTAAGGTAATTACACAGGGGAAAGGATAATGTATGGGAACTCCTCAGAAGAATCTGATTTGTGGTGAGGGGAGAGAGATAAAAGCTCATTTAGGAACGACATGAACATGCTGCGTAGGTAGCTGTTTATCAGTAAATATCTCCACTGAGATTAAGAAAAGCAGTAGCTTAATAAATTAAGTACTTCCTGGAATGGTTACTGTACTGGTAACTCCCCAAATGAATCTGGATTGTGGTGAGGGAACAGAGAAAAAAGCTCATTTAGGACCTGCAATTACGCAGGGGGTAGGCAGCTGTATATCAGGGAGTAAACCTTCTGAGAATAAAAACAGCTGGAGCTTGTTAAGATAATTACACAGGGGAAAGGATAATGTACTGGGAACTCCTCAGAAGAATCTGATTTGTGGTGAGGGGAAAGAGATAAAAGCTCATTTAGGAACGACATGAACATGCTGCGTAGGTAGCTGTTTATCAGTAAATATCTCCACTGAGATTAAGAAAAGCAGTAGCTTAAGAAATTAAGTACTTCCTGGTATGGTTACTGTACTGGTAACTCCCCAAAACAATCTGGATTGTGGTGAGGGAACAGAGAAAAAAGCTCATTTAGGACCTGCACTTACGAAGGGGGTAGGCAGTTGTATATCAGGGAATAAAACTTCTGAGAATAAAAACAGCTGGAGCTTGTTAAGGTAAATACCCAGGGGAAAGGATAATGTACTGGGAACTCCTCAGAAGAATCTGATTTGTGGTGAGGGGAGAGAGATAAAAGCTCTTTTAGGAACGACATGAACATGCTGCGTAGGTAGCTGTTTATCAGTAAATATCTCCACTGAGATTAAGAAAAGCAGTAGCTTAATGAATTAAGTACTTCCTGGTATGGTTATTGTACTGGTAACTCCCCAAAAGAATCTGGATTGTGGTGAGGGAACAGAGAAAAAAGCTCATTTAAGACCTGCACTTACGAAGGGGTTAGGCAGGTGTATATCAGGGAGTAAACCTTCTGAGAATAAAAACAGCTGGAGCTTGTTAAGGTAATTACACAGGGGAAAGGATAATGTATTGGAACTCCTCAGAAGAATCTGATTTGTCTTGAGGGGAGAGAGATAAAAGGTCCTTTAGGAACGACATGAACATGCTGCGTAGGTAGCTCTTTATCAGTAAATATCTCCACTGAGATTAAGAAAAGCAGTAGCTAAATAAATTAACTACTTCCTGGTATGGTTACTGTACTGGTAACTCCCCAAAAGAATCTGGATTGTGGTGAGGGAACAGAGAAAAAAGCTCATTTAGACCTGCACTTACGAAGGGGGTAGGCAGCTGTATATCAGGGAGTAAACCTTCCGAGAATAAAAACAGCTGAGGCTTGTTAAGGTAATTATACAAGGGAAAGGATAATGTACAGTAAACTCCTCAGAAGAATGTGATTTGTGCTGAGGGGAGAGAGATAAAAGCTCATTTAGGAACGACATGAACATGCTGCGTAGGTAGCTGTTTATCAGTAAATATCTCCACTGAGATTAAGAAAAGCAGTAGCTTAATGAATTAAGTACTTCCTGGTATGGTTACTGTACTGGTAACTCCCCAAAAGAATCTGCATTGTGGTGAGGGAACAGAGAAAAAAGCTCATTTAAGACCTGCACTTAAGAAGGGGTTAGGCAGCTGTATATCAGGGAGTAAACCTTCTGAGAATAAAAACAGCTGGAGCTTGTTAAGGTAATTACACAGGGGAAAGGATAATGTATGGGAACTCCTCAGAAGAATCTGATTTGTGGTGAGGGGAGAGAGATAAAAGCTCATTTAGGAACGACATGAACATGCTGCGTAGGTAGCTGTTTATCAGTAAATATCTCCACTGAGATTAAGAAAAGCAGTAGCTTAATAAATTAAGTACTTCCTGGTATGGTTACTGTACTGGTAACTCCCCAAAAGAATCTGGATTGTGGTGAGGGAACAGAGAATAAAGCTCATTTAGGACCTGCACTTGCGAAGGGGTTAGGCAGGTGTATATCAGGGAGTAAACCTTCTGAGAATAAAAACAACTGGAGCTTGTTAAGGTAATTACACAGGGGAAAGGATAATGTATGGGAACTCCTCAGAAGAATCTGATTTTTGGTGAGGGGAGAGAGATAAAAGCTCATTTAGGAACGACATGAACATGCTGCGTAGGTAGCTCTTTATCAGTAAATATCTCCACTGAGATTAAGAAAAGCAGTAGCTTAATAAATTAAGTACTTCCTGGTATGGTTACTGTACTGGTAACTCCCCAAAAGAATCTGGATTGTGGTGAGGGAACAGAGAAAAATCTCATTTAGGACCTGCACTTACGAAGGGGGTAGGCAACTGTATATCAGGGAGTAAACCTTCTGAGAATAAAAACAGCTGGAGCTTGTTAAGGTAATTACCCAGGGGAAAGGATAATGTACTGGGAACTCCTCAGAAGAATCTGATTTGTGGTGAGGGGAGAGAGATAAAAGCTCCTTTAGGAACGACATGAACATGCTGCGTAGGTAGCTGTTTATCAGTAAATATCTCCACTGAGATTAAGAAAAGCAGTAGCATAATAAATTAAGTACTTCCTGGTATCGTTACTGTACTGGTAACTCCCCAAAAGAATCTGGATTTTGGTGAGGGAACAGAGAAAAAAGCTCATTTAGACCTGCACTTACGAAGGGGGTAGGCAGCTGTATATCAGGGAGTAAACCTTCTGAGAATAAAAACAGCTGGAGCTTGTTAAGGTAATTATACAAGGGAAAGGATAATGTACTGGCAACTCCTCAGAAGAATCTGATTTGTGCTGAGGGGAGAGAGATAAAAGCTCATTTAGGAACGACATGAACATGCTGCGTAGGTAGCTGTTTATCAGTAAATATCTCCACTGAGATTAAGAAAAGCAGTAGCTTAATGAATTAAGTACTTCCTAGTATGGTTACTGTACTGGTAACTCCCCAAAAGAATCTCGACTGTGGTGAGGGAACAGAGAAAAAAGCTCATTTAAGACCTGCACTTACGAAGGGGGTAGGCAGCTGTATATCAGGGAGTAAACCTTCTGAGAATAAAAACAGCTGGAGCTTGTTAAGGTAATTACACAGGGGAAAGGATAATGTATGGGAACTCCTCAGAAGAATCTGATTTGTGGTGAGGGGAGAGAGATAAAAGCTCATTTAGGAACGACATGAACATGCTGCGTAGGGAGCTGTTTATCAGTAAATATCTCCACTGAGATTAAGAAAAGCAGTAGCTTAATAAATTAAGTACTTCCTGGTATGGTTACTGTACTGGTAACTCCCCAAAAGAATCTGAATTGTGGTGAGGGAACAGAGAAAAAAGCTCATTTAGGACCTGCACTTACGAAGGGGGTAGGCAGCTGTATATCAGGGAGTAAACGTTCTGAGAATAAAAACAGCTGGAGCTTGTTAAGGTAATTACACAGGGGAAAGGATAATGTACTGGGAACTCCTCAGAAGAATCTGATTTGTGGTGAGGGGAGAGAGACATAAGCTCATTTAGGAACGACATGAACATGCTGTCTCCACTGAGATTAAGAAAAGCAGTAGCTTAATAAATTAAGTACTTCCTGGTATGTTTACTGTACTGGTAACTCCCCAAAAGAATCTGGACTGTGGTGAGGGAACAGAGAAAAAAGCTCATTTAGGACCCGCACTTACGAAGGGGGTAGGCAGCTGTATATCAGGGAGTAAACCTTCTGAGAATAAAAACAGCTGGAGCTTGTTAAGGTAATTACACAGGGGAAAGGATAATGTACTGGGAAATCCTCAGAAGAATCTGATTTGTGGTGAGGGGAGAGCGATAAAAGCTCATTTAGGAACGACATGAACATGCTGCGTAGGTAGCTGTTTATCAGTAAATATCTCCACTGAGATTAAGAAAAGCAGAAGCTTAATAAATTAAGTACTTACTGGTATGGTTACTGTATTGGTAACTCCCCAAAAGAATCTGGATTGTGGTGAGGGAACAGAGAAAAAAGCTCATTTAGGACCTGCACTTAAGAAGGGGGTAGGCAGCTGTATATCAGGGAGTAAACCTTCTGAGAATAAAAACAGCTGGAGCTTGTTAAGGTAATTACCCAGGGGAAAGGATAATGTACTGGGAACTCCTCAGAAGAATCTGATTTGTGGTGAGGGGAGAGAGATAAAAGCTCCTTTAGGAACGACATGAACATGCTGCGTAGGTAGCTGTTGATCAGTAAATATCTCCACTGATATTAAGAAAAGCAGTAACTTAATAAATTAAGTACTTCCTGGTATGGTTACTGTACTGGTAACTCCCCAAAAGAATCTGGATTGTGGTGAGGGAACAGAGAAAAAAGCTCATTTAGACCTGCACTTACGAAGGGGGTAGGCAGCTGTATATCAGGGAGTAAACCTTCTGAGAATAAAAACAGCTGGAGCTTGTTAAGGTAATTATACAAGGGAAAGGATAATGTACTGGCAACTCCTCAGAAGAATCTGATTTGTGCTGAGGGGAGAGAGATAAAAGCTCATTTAGGAACGACATGAACATGCTGCGTAGGCAGCTGTTTATCAGTAAATATCTCCACTGAGATTAAGAGAAGCAGTAGCTTAATGAATTAAGTACTTCCTAGTATGGTTACTGTACTGGTAACTCCCCAAAAGAATCTCGATTGTGGTGAGGGAACAGAGAAAAAAGCTCATTTAAGACCTGCACTTACGAAGTGGTTAGGCAGGTGTTTATCAGGGAGTAAACCTCCTGAGAATAAAAACAGCTGGAACTTGTTAAGGTAATTACACAGGGTAAAGGATAATGTATGGAACTCCTCAGAAGAATCTGATTTGTGGTGAGGGGAGTGAGATAAAAGCTCATTTAGGAACGACATGAAAATGCTGCGTAGGGAGCTGTTTATCAGTAAATATCTCCACTGAGATTAAGAAAAGCAGTAGCTTAATAAATTAAGTACTTCCTGGTATGGTTACTGTACTGGTAACTCCCCAAAAGAATCTGGATTGTGGTGAGGGAACAGAGAAAAAAGCTCATTTAGGTCCTGCACTTACGAAGGGGGTAGGCAGCTGTATATCAGGGAGTAAACCTTCTGAGAATAAAAACAGCTGGAGCTTGTTAAGGTAATTACCCAGGGGAAAGGATAATGTACTGGGAACTCCCCAGAAGAATCTGATTTGTGGTGAGGGGAGAGAGATAAAAGCTCGTTTAGGAACGACATGAACATGCTGCGTAGGTAGCTGTTTATCAGTAAATATCTCCACTGAGATTATGAAAAGCAGTAGCTTAATAAATTAAGTACTTCCTGGTATGGTTACTACACTGGTAACTCCCCAAAAGAATCTGGATTGTGGTGAGGGAACAGAGAAAAAAAGCTCATTTAGGAGCTGCACTTACGAGGGCGGTAGGCAGCTGTATATCAGGGAGAAAACCTTCTGAGAATAAAAACAGCTGGAGCTTGTTAAGGTAATTACACAGTGGCAAGGATAATGTACTGCGAACTCCTCAGAAGAATCTGATTTGTGGTGAGGGGAGAGCGATAAAAGCTCACTTAGGAACGACATGAACATGCTGCGTAGGTAGCTGTTTATCAGTAAATATCTCCACTGAGAATAAGAAAAGCAGTAGCTTAATAAATTAAGTACTTCCTGGTATGGTTACTGTACTGGTAACTCCACAAAAGAATCTGGATTGTGGTGAGGGAACAGAGAAAAAAGGTCATTTAGGACCTGCACTTACGAAGGGGGTAGGCAGCTGTATATCAGGGAGTAAACCTTCTGAGAATAAAAACAGCTGGAGCTTGTTAAGGTAATTACACAGGGGAAAGGATAATGTACTGGGAACTCCTCAGAAGAATCTGATTTGTGGTGAGGGGAGAGAGATAAAAGCTCATTTAGGAACGACAAGAACATGCCGCGTACATAGCTGTTTATCAGTAAATGTCTCCCCTGAGATTAAGAAAAGCAGTAGCTTAATAAATTAAGTAACTCCTGGTATGGTTACTGTACTGGGAACTCACCAAAAGAATCTGGATTGTGGTGAGGGAACAGAGAAAAAAGCTCATTTAGGACCTGCACTTACGAAGGGGGTAGGCAGCTGTATATCAGGGAGTAAACGTTCTGAGAATAAAAACAGCTGGAGCTTGTTAAGGTAATTACACAGGGGAAACATAATGTACTGGGAACTCCTCAGAAGAATCTAATTTGTGGTGAGGGGAGAGAGACAAAAGCTCATTTAGGAACGACATGAACATGCTGTCTCGACTGAGATTAAGAAAAGCAGTAGCTTAATAAATTAAGTACTTCCTGGTATGTTTACTGTACTGGTAACTCCCCAAAAGAATCTGGATTGTGGTGAGGGAACAGAGAACAAAGCTCATTAAGGACCTGCACTTACGAAGGGGGTAGGCAGCTGTATATCAGGGAGTAAACCTTCTGAGAATAAAAACAGCTGGAGCTTGTTAAGGTAATTACACAGGGGAAAGGATAATGTACTGGGAACTCCTCAGAAGAATCTGATTTGTGGTGAGGGGAGAGAGATAAAAGCTCATTTAGGAACGACATGAACATGCTGCGTAGGTAGCTGTTTATCAGTAAATATTTCCACTGAGATTAAGAAAAGCAGTAGCTTAATAAAGTAAGTACTTCCTGGTATGGTTACTGTACTGGTAACTCCACAAAAGAATCTGGATTGTGGTGAGGGAACAGAGAAAAAAGCTCATTTAGGACCTGCACTTACGAATGGGGTAGGCAGCTGTATATCAGGGAGTAAACCTTCTGAGAATAAAAACAGCTGGAGCTTGTTACGATAATTACACAGGGGAACGGATAATGTACTGGGAACTCCTCAGAAGAATCTGATTTGTGGTGAGGGGAGAGCGATAAAAGCTCATTTAGGAATGACATGAACATGCTGCGTAGGTAGCTGTTTATCAGTATATATCTCCACTGAGATTAGGAAAAGCAGTAGCTTAATAAATTAAGTACTTCCTGGTATGGTTACTGTACTGGTAACTCCCCAAAAGAATCTGGATTGTGGTGAGGGAACAGAGAAAAATCTCATTTAGGACCTGCACTTACGAAGGGGGTATGCAGCTGTATATCAGGGAGTAAACCTTCTGAGAATAAAAACAGCTGGAGCTTGTTAAGGTAATTACACAGGGGAAAGGATAATGTATGGGAACTCCTCAGAAGAATCTGATTTGTGGTGAGGGGAGAGAGATAAAAGCTCGTTTAGGAACGACATGAACATGCTGCGAAGGTAGCTGTTTATCAGTAAATATCTCCACTGAGATTATGAAAAGCAGTAGCTTAATAAATTAAGTACTTCCTGGTATGGTTACTATACTGGTAACTCCCCAAAAGAATCTGGATTGTGGTGAGGGAACAGAGAAAAAAAGCTCATTTAGGAGCTGCACTTACGAGGGGGGTAGGCAGCTGTATATCAGGGAGAAAACCTTCTGAGAATAAAAACAGCTGGACCTTGTTAAGGTAATTACACAGTGGAAAGGATAATGTACTGCGAACTCCTCAGAAGAATCTGATTTGTGGTGAGGGGAGAGAGATAAAAGGTCATTTATGAACGACATGAACATGCTGCGTAGGTAGCTGTTTATCAGTAAATATCTCCACTGAGATTAAGAAAAGCAGTAGCATAATAAATTAAGTACTTCCTGGTATGGTTACTGTACTGGTAACTCCACAAAAGAATCTGGATTGTGGTGAGGGAACAGAGAAAAAAGCTCATTTAGGACCTGCACTTACGAAGGGGGTAGGCAGCTGTATATCAGGGAGTAAACCTTCTGAGAATAAAAACAGCTGGAGCTTGTTACGATAATTACACAGGGGAACGGATAATGTACTGGGAACTCCTCAGAAGAATCTGATTTGTGGTGAGGGGAGAGCGATAAAAGCTCATTTAGGAATGACATGAACATGCTGCGTAGGTAGCTGTTTATCAGTAAATATCTCCACTGAGATTAGGAAAAGCAGTAGCTTAATAAATTAAGTACTTCCTGGTATGGTTACTGTACTGGTAACTCCCCAAAAGAATCTGGATTGTGGTGAGGGAACAGAGAAAAATCTCATTTAGGACCTGCACTTACGAAGGGGGTATGCAGCTGTATATCAGGGAGTAAACCTTCTGAGAATAAAAACAGCTGGAGCTTGTTAAGGTAATTACACAGGGGAAAGGATAATGTATGGGAACTCCTCAGAAGAATCTGATTTGTGGTGAGGGGAGAGAGATAAAAGCTCGTTTAGGAACGACATGAACATGCTGCGTAGGTAGCTGTTTATCAGTAAATATCTCCACTGAGATTATGAAAAGCAGTAGCTTAATAAATTAAGTACTTCCTGGTATGGTTACTATACTGGTAACTCCCCAAAAGAATCTGGATTGTGGTGAGGGAACAGAGAAAAAATGCTCATTTAGGAGCTGCACTTACGAGGGGGTTAGGCAGCTGTATATCAGGGAGAAAACCTTCTGAGAATAAAAACAGCTGGAGCTTGTTAAGGTAATTACACAGTGGAAAGGATAATGTACTGCGAACTCCTCAGAAGAATCTGATTTGTGGTGAGGGGAGAGCGATAAAAGGTCATTTAGGAACGACATGAACATGCTGCGTAGGTAGCTGTTTATCAGTAAATATCTCCACTGAGATTAAGAAAAGCAGTAGCTTAATAAATTAAGTACTTCCTGGTATGGTTACTGTACTGGTAACTCCACAAAAGAATCTGGGTTGTGGTGAGGGAACAGAGAAAAAAGCTCATTTAGGACCTGCACTTACGAAGGGGGTAGGCAGCTGTATATCAGGGAGTAAACCTTCTGAGAATAAAAACAGCTGGAGCTTGTTAAGGTAATTACACAAGGGAAAGGATAATGTACTGGGAACTCCTCAGAAGAATCTGATTTGTGGTGAGGGGAGAGAGATAAAAGCTCATTTAGGAAAGACATGAACATGCTGCGTACATAGCTGTTTATCAGTAAATATCTCCCCTGAGATTAAGAAAAGCAGTAGCTTAATAAATTAAGTAACTCCTGGTATGGTTACTGTACTGGTAACTCCCCAAAAGAATCTGGATTGTGGTGAGGGAACAGAGAAAAAAGCTCATTTAGGACCTGCACTTACGAAGGGGTTAGGCAGCTGTATATCAGGGAGTAAACCTTCTGAGAATAAAAACAGCTGGAGCTTGTTAAGGTAATTACACAGGGGAAAGGATAATGTACTGGGAACTCCTCAGAAGAATCTGATTTGTGGTGAGGGGAGAGAGATAAAAGCTCATTTAGGAACGACAAGAACATGCCGCGTACATAGCTGTTTATCAGTAAATGTCTCCCCTGAGATTAAGAAAAGCAGTAGCTTAATAAATTAAGTAACTCCTGGTATGGTTACTGTACTGGTAACTCACCAAAAGAATCTGGATTGTGGTGAGGGAACAGAGAAAAAAGGTCATTTAGGACCTGCACTTACAATGGGGGTAGGCAGCTGTATATCAGGGAGTAAACGTTCTGAGAATAAAAACCGCTGGAGCTTGTTAAGGTAATTACACAGGGGAAAGGATAATGTACTGGGAACTCCTCAGAAGAATCTAATTTGTGGTGAGGGGAGAGAGACAAAAGCTCATTTAGGAACGACATCAACATGCTGTCTCGACTGAGATTAAGAAAAGCAGTAGCTTAATAAATTAAGTACTTCCTGGTATGTTTACTGTACTGGTAACTCCCCAAAAGAATCTGGATTGTGGTGAGGGAACAGAGAAAAAAGCTCATTTAGGACCTGCACTTACGAAGGGGGTAGGCAGCTGTATATCAGGGAGTAAACCTTCTGAGAATAAAAACAGCTGGAGCTTGTTAAGGTAATTACACAGGGGAAAGGATAATGTACTGGGAAATCCTCAGAAGAATCTGATTTGTGGTGAGGGGAGAGCGATAAAAGCTCATTTAGGAACGACATGAACATGCTGCGTTGGTAGCTGTTTATCAGTAAATATCTCCACTGAGATTAAGAAAAGCAGTAGCTTAATAAATTAAGTACTTACTGGTATGGTTACTGTACTGGTAACTCCCCAAAAGAATCTGGATTGTGGTGAGGGAACAGAGAAAAAAGCTCATTAAGAACCTGCACTTACGAAGGGGGTAGGCAGCTGTATATCAGGGAGTAAACCTTCTGAGAATAAAAACAGCTGGAGCTTGTTAAGGTAATTACACAGGGGAAAGGATAATGTATGGGAACTCCTCAGAAGAGTCTGATTTGTGGTGAGGGGAGAGAGAAAAAAGCTCGTTTAGGAACGACATGAACATGCTGCGTACATAGCTGTTTATCAGTAAATATCTCCTCTGAGATTAAGAAAAGCAGTAGCTTAATAAATTAAGTAACTCCTGGTATGGTTACTGTACTGGTAACTCCACAAAAGAATCTGGATTGTGGTGAGGGAACAGAGAAAAAAGGTCATTTAGGACCTGCACTTACGAAGGGGGTAGGCAGCTGTATATCAGGGAGTAAACCTTCTGAGAATAAAAACAGCTGGAGCTTGTTAAGGTAATTACACAGGGGAAAGGATAATGTACTGGGAACTCCTCAGAAGAATCTGATTTGTGGTGAGGGGAGAGAGATAAAAGCTCATTTAGGAACGACAAGAACATGCCGCGTACATAGCTGTTTATCAGTAAATGTCTCCCCTGAGATTAAGAAAAGCAGTAGCTTAATAAATTAAGTAACTCCTGGTATGGTTACTGTACTGGGAACTCACCAAAAGAATCTGGATTGTGGTGAGGGAACAGAGAAAAAAGCTCATTTAGGACCTGCACTTACGAAGGGGGTAGGCAGCTGTATATCAGGGAGTAAACGTTCTGAGAATAAAAACAGCTGGAGCTTGTTAAGGTAATTACACAGGGGAAACATAATGTACTGGGAACTCCTCAGAAGAATCTAATTTGTGGTGAGGGGAGAGAGACAAAAGCTCATTTAGGAACGACATGAACATGCTGTCTCGACTGAGATTAAGAAAAGCAGTAGCTTAATAAATTAAGTACTTCCTGGTATGTTTACTGTACTGGTAACTCCCCAAAAGAATCTGGATTGTGGTGAGGGAACAGAGAACAAAGCTCATTAAGGACCTGCACTTACGAAGGGGGTAGGCAGCTGTATATCAGGGAGTAAACCTTCTGAGAATAAAAACAGCTGGAGCTTGTTAAGGTAATTACACAGGGGAAAGGATAATGTACTGGGAACTCCTCAGAAGAATCTGATTTGTGGTGAGGGGAGAGAGATAAAAGCTCATTTAGGAACGACATGAACATGCTGCGTAGGTAGCTGTTTATCAGTAAATATTTCCACTGAGATTAAGAAAAGCAGTAGCTTAATAAAGTAAGTACTTCCTGGTATGGTTACTGTACTGGTAACTCCACAAAAGAATCTGGATTGTGGTGAGGGAACAGAGAAAAAAGCTCATTTAGGACCTGCACTTACGAATGGGGTAGGCAGCTGTATATCAGGGAGTAAACCTTCTGAGAATAAAAACAGCTGGAGCTTGTTACGATAATTACACAGGGGAACGGATAATGTACTGGGAACTCCTCAGAAGAATCTGATTTGTGGTGAGGGGAGAGCGATAAAAGCTCATTTAGGAATGACATGAACATGCTGCGTAGGTAGTTGTTTATCAGTATATATCTCCACTGAGATTAGGAAAAGCAGTAGCTTAATAAATTAAGTACTTCCTGGTATGGTTACTGTACTGGTAACTCCCCAAAAGAATCTGGATTGTGGTGAGGGAACAGAGAAAAATCTCATTTAGGACCTGCACTTACGAAGGGGGTATGCAGCTGTATATCAGGGAGTAAACCTTCTGAGAATAAAAACAGCTGGAGCTTGTTAAGGTAATTACACAGGGGAAAGGATAATGTATGGGAACTCCTCAGAAGAATCTGATTTGTGGTGAGGGGAGAGAGATAAAAGCTCGTTTAGGAACGACATGAACATGCTGCGAAGGTAGCTGTTTATCAGTAAATATCTCCACTGAGATTATGAAAAGCAGTAGCTTAATAAATTAAGTACTTCCTGGTATGGTTACTATACTGGTAACTCCCCAAAAGAATCTGGATTGTGGTGAGGGAACAGAGAAAAAAAGCTCATTTAGGAGCTGCACTTACGAGGGGGGTAGGCAGCTGTATATCAGGGAGAAAACCTTCTGAGAATAAAAACAGCTGGACCTTGTTAAGGTAATTACACAGTGGAAAGGATAATGTACTGCGAACTCCTCAGAAGAATCTGATTTGTGGTGAGGGGAGAGAGATAAAAGGTCATTTATGAACGACATGAACATGCTGCGTAGGTAGCTGTTTATCAGTAAATATCTCCACTGAGATTAAGAAAAGCAGTAGCATAATAAATTAAGTACTTCCTGGTATGGTTACTGTACTGGTAACTCCACAAAAGAATCTGGATTGTGGTGAGGGAACAGAGAAAAAAGCTCATTTAGGACCTGCACTTACGAAGGGGGTAGGCAGCTGTATATCAAGGAGTAAACCTTCTGAGAATAAAAACAGCTGGAGCTTGTTACGATAATTACACAGGGGAACGGATAATGTACTGGGAACTCCTCAGAAGAATCTGATTTGTGGTGAGGGGAGAGCGATAAAAGCTCATTTAGGAATGACATGAACATGCTGCGTAGGTAGCTGTTTATCAGTAAATATCTCCACTGAGATTAGGAAAAGCAGTAGCTTAATAAATTAAGTACTTCCTGGTATGGTTACTGTACTGGTAACTCCCCAAAAGAATCTGGATTGTGGTGAGGGAACAGAGAAAAATCTCATTTAGGACCTGCACTTACGAAGGGGGTATGCAGCTGTATATCAGGGAGTAAACCTTCTGAGAATAAAAACAGCTGGAGCTTGTTAAGGTAATTACACAGGGGAAAGGATAATGTATGGGAACTCCTCAGAAGAATCTGATTTGTGGTGAGGGGAGAGAGATAAAAGCTCGTTTAGGAACGACATGAACATGCTGCGTAGGTAGCTGTTTATCAGTAAATATCTCCACTGAGATTATGAAAAGCAGTAGCTTAATAAATTAAGTACTTCCTGGTATGGTTACTATACTGGTAACTCCCCAAAAGAATCTGGATTGTGGTGAGGGAACAGAGAAAAAATGCTCATTTAGGAGCTGCACTTACGAGGGGGGTAGGCAGCTGTATATCAGGGAGAAAACCTTCTGAGAATAAAAACAGCTGGAGCTTGTTAAGGTAATTACACAGTGGAAAGGATAATGTACTGCGAACTCCTCAGAAGAATCTGATTTGTGGTGAGGGGAGAGCGATAAAAGGTCATTTAGGAACGACATGAACATGCTGCGTAGGTAGCTGTTTATCAGTAAATATCTCCACTGAGATTAAGAAAAGCAGTAGCTTAATAAATTAAGTACTTCCTGGTATGGTTACTGTACTGGTAACTCCACAAAAGAATCTGGGTTGTGGTGAGGGAACAGAGAAAAAAGCTCATTTAGGACCTGCACTTACGAAGGGGGTAGGCAGCTGTATATCAGGGAGTAAACCTTCTGAGAATAAAAACAGCTGGAGCTTGTTAAGGTAATTACACAGGGGAAAGGATAATGTACTGGGAACTCCTCAGAAGAATCTGATTTGTGGTGAGGGGAGAGAGATAAAAGCTCATTTAGGAAAGACATGAACATGCTGCGTACATAGCTGTTTATCAGTAAATATCTCCCCTGAGATTAAGAAAAGCAGTAGCTTAATAAATTAAGTAACTCCTGGTATGGTTACTGTACTGGTAACTCCCCAAAAGAATCTGGATTGTGGTGAGGGAACAGAGAAAAAAGCTCATTTAGGACCTGCACTTACGAAGGGGTTAGGCAGCTGTATATCAGGGAGTAAACCTTCTGAGAATAAAAACAGCTGGAGCTTGTTAAGGTAATTACACAGGGGAAAGGATAATGTACTGGGAACTCCTCAGAAGAATCTGATTTGTGGTGAGGGGAGAGAGATAAAAGCTCATTTAGGAACGACAAGAACATGCCGCGTACATAGCTGTTTATCAGTAAATGTCTCCCCTGAGATTAAGAAAAGCAATAGCTTAATAAATTAAGTAACTCCTGGTATGGTTACTGTACTGGTAACTCACCAAAAGAATCTGGATTGTGGTGAGGGAACAGAGAAAAAAGGTCATTTAGGACCTGCACTTACAATGGGGGTAGGCAGCTGTATATCAGGGAGTAAACGTTCTGAGAATAAAAACCGCTGGAGCTTGTTAAGGTAATTACACAGGGGAAAGGATAATGTACTGGGAACTCCTCAGAAGAATCTAATTTGTGGTGAGGGGAGAGAGACAAAAGCTCATTTAGGAACGACATCAACATGCTGTCTCGACTGAGATTAAGAAAAGCAGTAGCTTAATAAATTAAGTACTTCCTGGTATGTTTACTGTACTGGTAACTCCCCAAAAGAATCTGGATTGTGGTGAGGGAACAGAGAAAAAAGCTCATTTAGGACCTGCACTTACGAAGGGGGTAGGCAGCTGTATATCAGGGAGTAAACCTTCTGAGAATAAAAACAGCTGGAGCTTGTTAAGGTAATTACACAGGGGAAAGGATAATGTACTGGGAAATCCTCAGAAGAATCTGATTTGTGGTGAGGGGAGAGCGATAAAAGCTCATTTAGGAACGACATGAACATGCTGCGTTGGTAGCTGTTTATCAGTAAATATCTCCACTGAGATTAAGAAAAGCAGTAGCTTAATAAATTAAGTACTTACTGGTATGGTTACTGTACTGGTAACTCCCCAAAAGAATCTGGATTGTGGTGAGGGAACAGAGAAAAAAGCTCATTAAGAACCTGCACTTACGAAGGGGGTAGGCAGCTGTATATCAGGGAGTAAACCTTCTGAGAATAAAAACAGCTGGAGCTTGTTAAGGTAATTACACAGGGGAAAGGATAATGTACTGGGAACTCCTCAGAAGAATCTGATTTGTGGTGAGGGGAGAGAGATAAAAGCTCATTTAGGAACGACATGAACATGCTGCGTAGGTAGCTGTTTATCAGTAAATATTTCCACTGAGATTAAGAAAAGCAGTAGCTTAATAAAGTAAGTACTTCCTGGTATGGTTACTGTACTGGTAACTCCACAAAAGAATCTGGATTGTGGTGAATGAACAGAGAAAAAAGCTCATTTAGGACCTGCACTTACGAATGGGGTAGGCAGCTGTATATCAGGGAGTAAACCTTCTGAGAATAAAAACAGCTGGAGCTTGTTACGATAATTACACAGGGGAAAGGATAATGTACTGGGAACTCCTCAGAAGAATCTGATTTGTGGTGAGGGGAGAGCGATAAAAGCTCATTTAGGAATGACATGAACATGCTGCGTAGGTAGCTGTTTATCAGTAAATATCTCCACTGAGATTAGGAAAAGCAGTAGCTTAATAAATTAAGTACTTCCTGGTATGGTTACTGTACTGGTAACTCCCCAAAAGAATCTGGATTGTGGTGAGGGAACAGAGAAAAATCTCATTTAGGACCTGCACTTACGAAGGGGGTATGCAGCTGTATATCAGGGAGTAAACCTTCTGAGAATAAAAACAGCTGGAGCTTGTTAAGGTAATTACACAGGGGAAAGGATAATGTATGGGAACTCCTCAGAAGAGTCTGATTTGTGGTGAGGGGAGAGAGAAAAAAGCTCGTTTAGGAACGACATGAACATGCTGCGTACATAGCTGTTTATCAGTAAATATCTCCTCTGAGATTAAGAAAAGCAGTAGCTTAATAAATTAAGTAACTCCTGGTATGGTTACTGTACTGGTAACTCCCCAAAAGAATCTGGATTGTGGTGAGGGAACAGAGAAAAAAGCTCATTTAGGACCTGCACTTACGAAGGTGGTAGGCAGCTGTATATCAGGGAGTAAACCTTCTGAGAATAAAAACAGCTGGAGCTTGTTAAGGTAATTACACAGGGGAAAGGATAATGTACTGGGAACTCCTCAGAAGAATCTGATTTGTGGTGAGGGGAGAGAGATAAAAGCTCAATTAGGAACGACAAGAACAGGCCGCGTACATAGCTGTTTATCAGTAAATATCTCCCCTGAGATTAAGAAAAGCAGTAGCTTAATAAATTAAGTAACTCCTGGTATGGTTACTGTACTGGTAACTCACCAAAAGAATCTGGATTGTGGTGAGGGAAAAGAGAAAAAAGCTCATTTAGGACCTGCACTTACGAAGGGGGTAGGCAGCTGTATATCAGGGAGTAAACGTTCTGAGAATAAAAACAGCTGGAGCTTGTTAAGGTAATTACACAGGGGAAAGAATAATGTACTGGGAACTCCTCAGAAGAATCTAATTTGTGGTGAGGGGAGAGAGACAAAAGCTCATTTAGGAACGACATGAACATGCTGTCTCGACTGAGATTAAGAAAAGCAGTAGCTTAATAAATTAAGTACTTCCTGGTATGTTTACTGTACTGGTAACTCCCCAAAAGAATCTGGATTGTGGTGAGGGAACAGAGAAAAAAGCTCATTTAGGACCTGCACTTACGAAGGGGGTAGGCAGCTGTATACCAGGGAGTAAACCTTCTGAGAATAAAAACAGCTGGGGCTTGTTAAGGTAATTACACAGGGGAAAGGATAATGTACTGGGAAATCCTCAGAAGAATCTGATTTGTGGTGAGGGGAGAGCGATAAAAGCTCATTTAGGAACGACATGAACATGCTGCGTAGGTAGCTGTTTATCAGTAAATATCTCCACTGAGATTAAGAAAAGCAGTAGCTTAATAAATTAAGTACTTAATGGTATGGTTACTGTACTGGTAACTCCACAAAAGAATCTGGATTGTGGTGAGGGAACAGAGAAAAAACCTCATTTAGGACCTGCAATTACGAATGGGGTAGGCAGCTGTATATCAGGGAGTAAACCTTCTGAGAATAAAAACAGCTGGAGCTTGTTACGATAATTACACAGGGGAAAGGATAATGTACTGGGAACTCCTCAGAAGAATCTGATTTGTGGTGAGGGGAGAGCGATAAAGCTCATTTAGGAACGACATGAACATGCTGAGTAGGTAGCTGTTTATCAGTAAATATCTCCACTGAGATTATGAAAAGCAGTAGCTTAATAAATTAAGTACTTCCTGGTATGGTTACTGTACTGGTAACTCCCCAAAAGAATCTGGATTGTGGTGAGGGAACAGAGAAAAAAGCTCATTTAGGACCTGCACTTACGAAGGGGGTATGCAGCTGTATATCAGGGAGTAAACCTTCTGAGAATAAAAACAGCTGGAGCTTGTTAAGGTAATTATACAGGGGAAAGGATAATGTACTGGGAACTCCTCAGAAGAATCTGATTTGTGGTGAGGGGAGAGAGATAAAAGCTCATTTAGGAACGACATGAACATGCTGCGTACATAGCTGTTTATCAGTAAATATCTCCCCTGAGATTAAGAAAAGCAGTAGCTTAATAAATTAAGTAACTCCTGGTATGGTTACTGTACTGGTAACTCCCCAAAAGAATCAGGATTGTGGTGAGGGAACAGAGAAAAAAGCTCATTTAGGACCTGCGCTTACGAAGGGGGTAGGCAGCTGTATATCAGGGAGTAAACCTTCTGAGAATAAAAACAGCTGGAGCTTGTTAAGGTAATTACACAGGGGAAAGGATAATGTACTGGGAACTCCTCAGAAGAATCTGATTTGTGGTGAGGGGAGAGAGATAAAAGCTCATTTAGGAACAACAAGAACATGCCGCGTACATAGCTGTTTATCAGTAAATATCTCCCCTGATATTAAGAAAAGCAGTAGCTTAATAAATTAAGTAACTGCTGGTATGTTTACTGTACTGGTAACTCCCCAAAAGAATCTGGATTGTGGTGAGGGAACAGAGAAAAAAGCTCATTTAGGACCTGCACTTACGAAGGGGGTAGGCAGCTGTATATCAGGGAGTAAACCTTCTGAGAATAAAAACAGCTGGAGCTTGTTAAGGTAATTACACAGGGGAAAGGATAATGTACTGGGAAATCCTCAGAAGAATCTGATTTGTGGTGAGGGGAGAGCGATAAAAGCTCATTTAGGAACGACATGAACATGCTGCGTAGGTAGCTGTTTATCAGTAAATATCTCCACTGAGAAATAAGAAAAGCAGTAGCTTAATAAATTAAGTACTTACTGGTATGGTTACTGTACTGGTAACTCCCCAAAAGAATCTGGATTGTGGTGAGGGAACAGAGAAAAAAGCTCATTTAGGACCTGCACTTACGAAGGGGGTAGGCAGCTGTATATCAGGGAGTAAACCTTCTGAGAATAAAAACAGCTGGAGCTTGATAAGGTAATCACACAGGGGAAAGGATAATGTACTGGGAACTCCTCAGAAGAATCTGATTTGTGATGAGGGGAGAGAGATAAAAGCTCATTTAGGAACGACATGAACATGCTGCGTAGGTAGCTGTTTATCAGTAAATATCTCCACTGAGATTAAGAAAAGCATTAGCTTAATAAAGTAAGTACTTCCTGGTATGGTTACTGTACTGGTAACTCCACAAAAGAATCTGGATTGTGGAGAGGGAACAGAGAAAAAAGCTCATTTAGGACCTGCACTTACGAATGGGGTAGGCAGCTGTATATCAGGGAGTAAACCTTCTGAGAATAAAAACAGCTGGAGCTTGTTACGATATTTACACAGGGGAAAGGATAATGTACTGGGAACTCCTCAGAAGAATCTGATTTTTGGTGAGGGGAGAGCGATAAAAGCTCATTTAGGAACGACATGGACATGCTGCGTAGGTAGCTGTTTATCAGTAAATATCTCCACTGAGATTAAGAAAAGCAGTAGCTTAATAAATTAAGTACTTCCTGGTATGGTTACTGTACTGGTAACTCCCCAAAAGAATCTGGATTGTGGTGAGGGAACAGAGAAAAAAGCTCATTTAGGACCTGCACTTACGAAGGGGGTAGGCAGCTGTTTATGAGGGAGTAAACCTTCTGAGAATAAAAACAGCTGGAGCTTGTTAAGGTAATTACACAGGGGAAAGGATAATGTACTGGGAACTCCTCAGAAGAATCTGATTTGTGGTGAGGGGAGAGAGACAAAAACTCATTTAGGAAAGACATGACCATGCTGTCTCCACTGAGATTAAGAAAAGCAGTAGCTTAATAAATTAAGTACTTTCTGGTATGGTTACTGTACTGCTAATTCCCCAAAAGAATCTGGATTGTGGTGAGGGAACAGAGAAAAAAGCTCATTTAGGACCTGCACTTACGAAGGGGGTAGGCAGCTGTATATCAGGGAGTAAACCTTCTGAGAATAAAAACAGCTGGAGCTTGTTAAGTTAATTACACAGGGGAAAGGATAATGTACTGGGAACTCCTCAGAAGAATCTGATTTGTGGTGAGGGGAGAGCGATAAAAGCTCATTTAGGAACGACATGAACATGCTGCGTAGGTAGCTGTTTATCAGTAAATATCTCCACTGAGATTAAGAAAGCAGTTGCTTAATAAATTACGTACTTCCTGGTATCATTACTGTACTGGTAACTCCCCAAAAGAATCTGGATTGTGGTGAGGGAACAGAGAAAAAGCTCATTTAGGACCTGCACTTACGAAGGGGGTAGGCAGCTGTATATCAGGGAGTAAACCTTCTGAGAATAAAAACAGCTGGAGCTTGTTAAGGTAATTACACAGGGGAAAGGATAATGTACTGGGAACTCCTCAGAAGAATCTGATTTGTGGTGAGGGAAGAGAGATAAAAGCTCATTTATGAACGACATGAACATGCTGCGTAGGTAGCTGTTTATCAGTAAATATCTCCACTGAGATTAAGAAAAGCAGTAGCTTAATAAATTTAGTACTTCCTGGTATGGTTACTGTACTGGTAACTCCCCAAAAGAATGTGGATTGTGGTGAGGGAACAGAGAAAAAAGCTCATTTAGGACCTGCACTTACGAAAGGGGTAGGCATCTGTATATCAGGGAGTAAACCTTCTGAGAATAAAAACAGCTGGAGCTTGTTAAGGTAATTACACAGGGGAAAGGATAATGTACTGGGAACTCCTCAGAAGAATCTGATTTGTGGTGAGGGGAGAGAGATAAAAGCTCATTTAGGAACGACATGAACATGCTGCGTAGGTAGCTGTTTATCAGTAAATATCTCCACTGAGATTAAGAAAAGCAGTAGCTTAATAAATTAAGTACTTCCTGGTATTGTGACTGTACTGGTAACTCCCCAAAAGAATCTGGATTGTGGTGAGGGAACAGAGAAAAAAGCTCATTTAGGACCTGCACTTACGAAGTGGGTAGGCAGCTGTATATAAGGGAGTAAACCTTCTTAGAATAAAAACAGCTGGAGCTTGTTAAGGTAATTACACAGGGGAAAGGATAATGTACTGGGAACTCCTCAGAAGAATCTGATTTGTGGTGAGGGAAGAGAGATAAAAGCTCATTTAGGTACGATACGTACATGCTGCGTACGTAGCTGTTTATCAGTAAATATCTGCACTGAGATTAAGAAAAGCAGTAGCTTAATAAATTAAGTAATTCCTGGTATGGTTACTGTACTGGTAACTCCCCAAAAGAATCTGGATTGTGGTGAGGGAACAGAGAAAAAAGCTCATTTAGGACCTGCACTTACGAAGGGGGTAGGCAGCTGTATATCAGGGAGTAAACATTCTGAGAATAAAAACAGCTGGAGCTTGTTAAGGTAATTACACAGGGGAAAGGATAATGTACTGGGATCTCCTCAGAAGAATCTGATTTGTGGTGAGCGGAGAGAGACAAAAGCTCATTTAGGAACGACATGAACATGTTGTCTCCACTGAGATTAAGAAAAGCAGTAGCTTAATAAATTAAGTACTTCCTGGTATGGTTACTGTACTGGTAACTCCACAAAAGAATCTGGATTGTGGTGAGGAAACATAGAAAAAAGCTCATTTGTGACCTGCACTTACGAAGGGGGTAGGCAGCTGTATATCAGGGAGTAAACCTTCTGAGAATAAAAACAGCTGGAGCTTGTTAAGGTAATTACACAGGGGAAAGGATAATGTACTGGGAACTCCTCAGAAGAATCTGATTTCTGTTGAGGGGAGAGAGATAAAAGCTCATTTAGGAACGACATGAACTTACTGCATACGTAGCTGTTTATCAGTAAATATCTCCCCTGAGATTAAGAAAAGCAGTAGATTAATAAATTAAGTACTTCCTGGAATGGTTACTGTACTGGAAACTCCCCAAAAGAATCTGGATTGTGGTGAGGGAACAGAGAAAAAAGCTCATTTAGGACCTGCACTTACGAAGGGGGTAGGCAGCTGTATATCAGGGAGTAAACCTTCTTAGAATAGAAACAGCTGGAGCTTGTTAAGGTAATTCCACAGGGGAAAGGATAATGTACTGGGAACTCCTCAGAAGAATCTGATTTGTGGTGAGGGGGAGAGATAAAAGCTCATTTAGGAACGACATGAACATGCTGCGTAGGTAGCTGTTTATCAGTAAATATCTCCACTGAGATTAAGAAAAGCAGTAGCTTAATAAATTAAGTACTTCCTGGTATGGTTACTGTACTGGTAACTCCCCAAAAGAATCTGGATAGTGGTGAGGGAACAGAGAAAAAAGCTCATTTAGGACCTGCACTTACGAAGGGGGTAGGCAGCTGTATATCAGGGAGTAAACCTTCTGAGAATAAAAACAGCTGGAGCTTTTTAAGGTAATTACACAGGGGAAAGGATAATGTACTGGGAACTCCTCAGAAGAATCTGATTTGTGGTGAGGTTAGAGAGATAAAAGCTCATTTAGGAAAGACATGAACATGCTGCGTATGTAGCTGTTTATCAGGAAATATCTCCACTGAGATTAAGAAAAGCAGTAGCTTAATAAATTAAGTACTTCCTGGTATGGTTACTGTACTGGTAACTCCCCAAAAGAATCTGGATTGTAGTGAGGGAACAGAGAAAAAAGCTCATTTAGGACCTGCACTTACCAAGGGGGTAGGGAGCTGTATATCAGGGAGTAAACCTTCTGAGAATAAAAACAGCTGGAGCTTGTTAAGGTAATTACACAGGGGAAAGGATAATGTACTGGGAACTCCTCAGAAGAATCTGATTTGTGGTGAGGGGAGAGAGATAAAAGGTCCTTTAGGAACGACATGAACATGCTGCGTACGTAGGTGTTTATCAGTAAATATCTCCACTGAGATTAAGAAAAGCAGTGCTTAATAAATTAAGTACTGCCTGGTATGGTTACTGTACTGGTAACTCCCCAAAAGAATCTGGATTGTGGTGAGGGAACAGAGAAAAAAGCTCATTTAGGCCCTGCACTTGCGAAGTGGGTAGGCAGCTGTATATCAGGGAGTAAACCTTCTGAGAATAAAAACAGCTGGAGCTTGTTAAGGTAATTACACAGGGGAAAGGATAATGTACTGGGAACTCCTCAGAAGATACTGATTTGTGGTGAGGGGAGAGAGAAATAAGCTCATTTAGGAACGACATGAACATGCTGCGTAGGTAGCTGTTTGTCAGTAAATATCTCCACTGAGATTAAGAAAAGCAGTAGCTTAATAAATTAAGTACTTCCTGGTATGGTTACTGTCCTGGTAACTATCCAAAAGAATCTGGATTGCGGTGAAGGAACAGAGAAAAAAGCTCATTTAGGACCTGCACTTACGAAGGGGGTAGGCAGCTGTATATCAGGGAGTAAACCTTCTGAGAATAAAAACAGCTGGAGCTTGTTAAGGTAATTACACAGCAGAAAGGATAATGTACTGGGAACTCCTCAGAAGAATCTGATTTGTGGTGAGGGGAGAGAGATAAAAGCTCATTTAGGAACGACATGATCATGCTGCGTACGTAGCAGTTTTTCAGTAAATATCTCCACTGAGATTAAAAAAGCAGTAGCTTAATAAATTAAGTACTTCCTGGTTTGGTTACTGTACTGGTAACTCCCCAAAAGAATCTGGAATGTTGCGAGGGAACAGAGAAAAAAGCTCATTGACGACCTGCACTTACGAAGGGGGTAGGCAGCTGTATATCAGGGAGTAAACCTTCTGAGAATAAAAACAGCTGGCGCTTGTTAAGGTAATAACACAGGGGAAAGCGTAATGTACTGGGAACTCCTCAGAAGAATCTGATTTGTGGTGAGGGGAGAGAGATAAAAGCTCATTTAGGAACGACATGAACATGCTGCGTACGTAGCTGTTTATCAGTAAATATCTCCATTGAGATTAAGAAAAGCAGTAGCTTAATAAATTAAGTACTTCCTGGTATGGTTACTGTAGTGGTAACTCTCCAAAGAATCTGGATTGTGGTGAGGGAACAGAGAAAAAAGCTCATTTAGAACCTGCACTTACGAAGGGGGTAGGCAGCTGTATATCAGGGAGTAAACCTTCTGAGAATAAAAACAGCTGGAGCGTGTTAAGGTAATTACACAGGGGAAAGGATAATGTACTGGAAACTCCTCAGAAGAATCTGATTTGTGGTGAGGGGAGAGAGATAACAGCTCATTTAGGAACGACATGAACATGCAGCGTAGGTAGCTGTTTATCAGTAAATATCTCCACTGAGATTAAGAAAAGCAGTATCTTAATAAATTAAGTACTTCCTGGTATGGTTTCTGTACTGGTAACTACCCAAAAAAATCTGGATTGTGGTGAGGGAACAGAGAAAAAAGCTCATTTAGGACCTGCACTTACGAAGTTGGTAGGCAGCTGTATATCAGGGAGTAAAACTTCTGAGAATAAAAACAGCTGGAGCTTGTTAAGGTAATTACACAGGGGAAAGGATAATGTACTGGGAACTCCTCAGAAGAATCTGATTTGTGGTGAGGGGAGAGAGATAAAAGCTCATTTAGGAACGACATGAACATTCTGCGTAGGTAGCTGTTTATCAGTAAATATCTCCACTGAGATTAAGAAAAGCAGTAGCTTAATAAATTAAGTACTTCCTGGTATGGTTACTGTACTGGTAACTCCCCAAAAGAATCTGGATTGTGGTGAGGGAACAGAGAAAAAAGCTCATTGAGGACCTGCCCTTACTAAGGGGTTAGGCAGCTGTATATCAGGGAGTAAACCTTCTGAGAATAAAAACAGCTGGAGCTTTTTAAGGTAATAACACAGGGGAAAGGATAATGTACTGGGAACTCCTCAGAAGAATCTGATTTGTGGTGAGGGCAGAGAGATAAAAGCTCATTTAGGAACGACATGAACATGCTTTGTAGGTTGCTGTTTATCAGTAAATATCTCCACTGAGATTAAGAAAAGCAGTAGCTTAATAAATTAAGTACTTCCTGGTATGGTTACTGTACTGGTAACTCCCCAAAAGAATCTGGATTGTGGTGAGGGAACAGAAAAAAAAGCTTATTTAGTACCTGCACTTACGAAGGGGGTAGGCAGCTGTATATCAGGGAGTAAAACTTCTGAGAATAAAAACAGCTGGAGCTTGTTAAGGTAATTATACAGGGGAAAGGTTAATGTACTGGGAACTCCTCAGAAGAATCTGATTTGTGGTGAGGGGAGAGAGATAAAAGCTCATCATGAACGACATGAACATGCTGCGTAGGTAGCTGTTTATCAGTAAATATCTCCACTGAGATTAAGAAAAGCAGTAGCTTAATAAATTAAGGACTTCCTGGTATGGTTACTCTACTGGTAACTCCCCAAAAGAATCTGGATTGTGCTGAGGGAACAGAGAAAAAAGCTCATTTAGGACCTGCTCTTACGAAGGGGTTAGTTAGCTGTATATCAGGGAGTAAACCTTCTGAGAATAAGAACAGCTGGAGCTTGTTAAGGTAATTACACAGGGGAAAGGTTAATGTACTGGGAACTCCTCAGAAGAATCTGATTTGTGGTGAGGGGAGAGAGATAAAAGCTCATTTAGGAAAGACATGAACATGCTGCGTAGGTAGCTGTTTATCAGCAAATATCTCCACTGAGATTAAGAAAAGCAGTAGCTTAATAAATTAAGTACCTCCTGGTATGGTTACTGTACTGGCAACTCCCCAAAAGAATCTGGATTGTGCTGAGGGAACAGAGAAAAAAGCTCATTTAGGACCTGCAATTACGAAGGGGGAAGGCAGCTGCTGTATATCAGGGAGTAAACCTTCTGAGAATAAAAACAGCTGGAGCTTGTTAAGGTAATTACACAGGGGAAAGGATAATATACTGGGAACTCCTCAGAAGAATCTGATTTGTGGTGAGGGGAGAGAGATAAAAGCTCATTTAGGAACGACATGAACATGCTGCGTAGGTAGCTGTTTATCAGTCAATATCTCCACTGAGATTAAGAAAAGCAGTAGCTTAATAAATTAAGTACTTCCTGGTATGGTTACTGTACTGGTAACTCCCCAAAAGATTCTGGATTGTGGTGAGGGTACAGAGAAAAAAGCTCATTTAGGACCTGCACTTACGAAGGGGGTAGGCAGCTGTATATCAGGGAGTAAACCTACTGAGAATAAAAACAGCTGGAGCTTGTTAAGGTAATTACACAGGGGAAAGGATAATGTACTGGGAACTACTCAGAAGAATCTGATTTGTGGTGAGGGGAGAGAGATAAAAGCTCATTTATGAACGACAAGAACATGCTGCGTAGGTAGCTGTTTATCAGTAAATATCTCCACTGAGATTAAGAAAAGCAGTAGCTTAATAAATTAAGTACTTCCTGGTATGGTTACTGTACTGGTACCTCCCCAAAAGAATCTGGATTGTGGTGAGGGAACAGAGAAAAAAGCTCATTTAGGACCTGCACTTACGAAGGGGGTAGGCAGCTCTATGTCAGGGAGTAAACCTTCTGAGAATAAAAACAGCTGGAGCTTGTTAAGGTAATTACACAGGGAAAGGATAATGTACTGGGAACTCCTCAGAAGAATCTGATTTGTGGTGAGGGGAGAGAGATAAAAGCTCATTTAGGAACGACATGAACACGCTGCGTAGGTAGCTGTTTATCAGTAAATACCTCCAATGAGATAAAGAAAACCAGTAGCTTAGTAAATTAAGTACTTCCTGGTATGGTTACTGTAGTGGTAACTCCCCAAAAGAATCTGGATTGTGGTGAGGGAACAGAGAAAAAAGCTCATTTAGGAGCTGCACTTACGAAGGGGGTAGGCAGCTGTATATCAGGGAGTAAACGTTCTGAGAATAAAAACAGCTGGAGCTTGTTAAGGTAATTACACAGGGGAAAGGATAATGTACTGGGAACTCCTCAGAAGAATCTGATTTGTGGTGAGGGGAGAGAGATAAAAGCTCATTTAGGAACGACATGAACATGCTGCGTAGGTAGCTGTTTATCAGTAAATATCACCACTGAGATTAAGAAAAGCAGTAGCTTAATAAATTAAGTACTTCCTGGTATGGTTACTGTACTGGTAACTCCCCAAAAGAATCTGGATTGTGGTGAGGGAACAGAGAATAAAGCTCATTTAGGACCTGCACTTACGAAGGGGGTAGGCAGCTGTATATCAGGGAGTAAACCTTCTGAGAATAAAAACAGCTAGAGCTTGTTAAGGTAATTACACAGGGGAAAGGATATTGTACTGGCAACTCCTCAAAAGAATCTGATTTGTGGTGAGGGGAGAGAAATAAAAGCTCATTTAGGAACGACATGAACATGCTGCGTACGTAGCTGTTTATCAGTAAATATCTCCACTCAGATTAAGAAAAGCAGTAGCTTAATAAGTTAAGTACTTCCTGGTATGGTTACTGTTCTGGTAACTCCACAAAAGAATCTGGATTGTGGTGAGGGAACAGAGAAAAAAGCTCATTTAGGACCTGCAATTACGAAGGGGGTAGGCAGCTGTATATCAGGGAGTAAACTTTCTGAGAATAAAAACAGCTGGAGCGTGTTAAGGTAATTACACACGGGAAAGGATAATGTACTGGGAACTCATCAGCAGGATCTGATTTGTGGTGAGGGGAGAGAGATAAAAGCTCATTTAGGAACGACATGAACATGCTGCGTAGGTAGCTGTTTATCAGTAAATATCTCCACTGAGATAAAATAAAGCAGTAGCTTAATAAATTAAGTACTTCCTGGTATGTTTACTGTACTGGTAACTCCCAAAAGAATCTGGATTGTGGTGAGGAAACAGAGAAAAAAGCTCATTGAGGACCTGCACTTACGAAGGGGGTAGGCAGCTGTATATCAGGGAGTAAACCTTCTGAGAATAAAAACAGCTGGAGCTTGTTAAGGTAATTACACAGGGGAAAGGATAATGTACTGGGAACTCCTCAGAAGAATCTGATTTGTGGTGAGGGGAGAGAGATAAAAGCTCATTTAGGAAAGACATGAACATGCTGCGTAGGTAGCTGTTTATCAGCAAATATCTCCACTGAGATTAAGAAAAGCAGTAGCTTAATAAATTAAGTACTTCCTGGTATGGTTACTGTACTGGTAACTCCCCAAAAGAATCTGGATTGTGCTGAGGGAACAGAGAAAAAAGCTCATTTAGGACCTGCAATTACGAACGGGGTAGGCAGCTGTATATCAGGGAGTAAACCTTCTGAGAATAAAAACAGCTGGAGCTTGTTAAGTTAATTACACAGGAGAAAGGATAATGTACTGGGAACTCCTCAGAAGAATCTGATTTGTGGTGAGGGGAGAGAGATAAAAGCTCATTTAGGAACGACATGAACATGCTGCGTAGGTAGCTGTTTATCAGTAAATATCTCCACTGAGATTAAGAAAAGCAGTAGCTTAATAAATTAAGTACTTCCTGGTATGGTTACTGTACTGGTAACTCCCCAAAAGATTCTGGATTGTGGTGAGGGTACAGAGAAAAAAGCTCATTTAGGACCTGCACTTACGAAGGGGGTAGGCAGCTGTATATCAGGGAGTAAACCTACTGAGAATAAAAACAGCTGGAGCTTGTTAAGGTAATTACACAGGGGAAAGGATAATGTACTGGGAACTACTCAGAAGAATCTGATTTGTGGTGAGGGGAGAGAGATAAAAGCTCATTTATGAACGACAAGAACATGCTGCGTAGGTAGCTGTTTATCAGTAAATATCTCCACTGAGATTAAGAAAAGCAGTAGCTTAATAAATTAAGTAATTCTTGGTATGGTTACTGTACTGGTAACTCCCCAAAAGAATCTTGATTGTGGTGAGGGAACAGAGAAAAAAGCTCATTTAGGACCTGCACTTACGACGGGGGTAGGCAGCTGTATATTAGGGAGTAAACCTTCTGAGAATAAAAACAGCTGGAGCTTGTTAAGGAAATTACACAAGGGAAAGTGTAATGTACTGGGAACTCCTCAGAAGAATCTGATTTTTGGTGAGGGCAGAGAGATAAAAGCTCATTTAGGAATGACATGAACATGATGCGTAGGTAGCTGTTTATCAGTAAATATCTCCACTGAGATTAAGAAAAGCAGTAGCTTAATAAATTAAGTACTTCCTGGTATGGTTACTGTATTGGTAACTCCCCAAAAGAATCTGGATTGTGGTGAGGGAACAGAGAAAAAAGCTCATTTAGGAACTGCACTTACGAAGGGGGTAGGCAGCTGTATATCAGGGAGTAAACCTTCTGAGAATAAAAACAGCTGGAGCTTGTTAAGGTAATTACACAGGGAAAAGGATAATGTACTGGGAACTCCTCAGAAGAATCTGATTTGTGGTGAGGGGAGAGAGATAAAAGCTCATTTAGGAACGACATGAACATGCTACCTACGAAGCTGTTTATCAGTAAATATCTCCACTGAGATTAAGAAAAGCAGTAGCTTAATAAATTAAGTACTTCCTGGTATGGTTACTGTACTGGTAACTCCCCAAAAGAATCTGGATTGTGGTGAGGGAACAGAGAAAAAAGCTCATTTAGGACCTGCACTTACGAAGGGGGTAGGCAGCTGTATATCAGGGAGTAAACCTTCTGAGAATAAAAACAGCAGGGGCTTGTTAAGGTAATTACACAGGGGAAAGGATAATATACTGGGAACTCCTCAGAAGAATCTGATTTGTGGTGAGGGGAGAGAGATAAAAGCTCATTTAGGAACGACATGAACATGCTGGGCACGTATCTGTTTATCAGTAAATATCTCCACTGAGATTAAGAAAAGCAGTAGCTTAATAAATTAAGTACTTCCTGGTATGGATACTGTACTGGTAACTCCCCAAAATAATCTGGATTGTGGTGAGGGAACAGAGAAAAAAGCTCATTTAGGACCTGCACTGACGAAGGGGGTAGGCAGCTGTATATCAGGGAGTAAACCTTCTGAGAATAAAAACAGCTGGAGCTTGTTAAGTTAATTACACAGGGTAAAGGATAATGTACTGGGAACTCCTCAGAAGAATCTGATTTGTGGTGAGGGGAGAGAGATAAAAGCTCATTTAGGAACGACATGAACATGCTGCGTAGGTAGCTGTTTATCATTAAATATCTCCACTGAGATTAAGAAAAGCAGTAGCTTAATAAATTAAGTACTTCCTGCTATGGTTACTGTACTGGTAACTCCCCAAAGAATCTGGATTGTGGTGAGGGAACAGAGAAAAAAGCTCATTTAGGACCTGCACTTACGAAGGGGATAGGCAGCTGTATATCAGGGAGTAAACCTTCTGAGATTAAAAACAGCTGGGGCTTGTTAAGGTAATTACACAGGGGAAAGGATAATGTACTGGGAACTTCTCAGAAGAATCTGAATTGTGGTGAGGGGAGAGAGATAAAAGCTCATTTAGGAACGACATGAACATGCTGCGTAGGTAGCTGTTTATGAGTAAATATCTCCACTGAGATTAAGAAAAGCAGTAGCTTAATAAATTAAGTACTTCCTGGTATGGTTACTGTACTGGTAACTCCCCAAAAGAATCTGGATTGTGGTGAGGGAACAGAGAAAAAAGCTCATTTAAGACCTGCACTTACGAAGGGGTTAGGCAGCTGTATATCAGGGAGTAAACCTTCTGAGGATAAAAACAGCTGGAGCTTGGTAAGGTAATTACACAGGGGAAAGGATAATGTACTGGGAACTATTCAGAAGAATCTGATTTGTGGTGAGGGGAGAGAGATAAAAGCTCATGTAGAAACGACATGAACATGCTGCGTAGGTAGCTGTTTATCAGTAAATATCTCCACTGAGATTAAGAAAAGCAGTAGCTTAATAAATTAAGTACTTCCTGGTATGGTTACTGTACTGGTAACTCCCCAAAAGAATCTGGATTGTGGTGAGGGAACAGAGAAAAAGGCTCATGTAGGACCTGCACTTACGAAGGGGGTAGGCAGCTGTATATCAGGGAGTAAACCTTCTGAGAATAAGAACAGCTGGAGCTTGTTAAGGTAATTACACAGGGGAAAGGTTAATGTACTGGGAACTCCTCAGAAGAATCTGATTTGTGGTGAGGGGAGAGAGATAAAAGCTCATTTAGGAACGACATGCACATGCTGCGTAGGTAGCTGTTTATCAGTAAATATCTCCACTGAGATTAAGAAAAGCAGTAGCTTGATAAATTAAGTACTTCCTGGTATGGTTACTGTACTGGTAACTCCCCAAAAGAATCTGGATTGTGGTGAGGGAACAGAGAAAAAAGCTGATTTAGGACCTGCACTTACGAAGTGGGTAGGCAGCTGTATATCAGGGATTAAACCTTCTGAGAATAAAAACAGCTGGAGCTTGTTAAGGTAATTACACAGGGGAAAGGATAATGTACTGGGAACTCCTCAGAAGAATCTGATTTGTTGTGAGGGGAGAGAGAAAAAAGCTCATTTAGGAACGACATGAACATGCTGCGTACGTAGCTGTTTGTCAGTAAATATCTCCACTGAGATTAAGAAAAGCAGTAGCTTAATAAATTAAGTAAATCCTGGTATGGTTACTGTACTGGTAGCTCCCCAAAAAAATCTGGATTGTGGTGAGGGAACAGAGAAAAAAGCTCATTAAGGACCTGCACTTACGAAGGGGTTAGGCAGCTGTATATCAGGGAGTAAACCTTCTGAGAATAAAAACAGCTGGAGCTTGTTAAGGTAATTACACAGGGGAAAGGATAATGTACTGGGAACTCCTCAGAAGAATCTGATTTGTGGTGAGGGGAGAGAGATAAAAGCTCATTTAGGAACGACATGAAAATGCTGCGTAGGTAGCTGTTTATCAGTAAATATCTCCACTGAGATTAAGAAAAGCAATAGCTTAATAAATTAAGTACTTCCTGGTATGGTTACTGTACTGGTAACTCCCCAAAAGAATCTGGATTGCGGTGAGGGAACAGAGAAAAAAGGTCATTTAGGACCTTCACTTACGAAGGGGGTAGGCTGCTGTATATCAGGGAGTAAACCTTCTGAGAATAGAAACAGCTGGAGCTTGTTAAGGTAATTACACAGGGGAAAGGATAATGTACTGGGAACTCCTCAGAAGAATCTGATTTGTGGTGAGGGGAGAGAGATAAAAGCTCATGCTGCGTAGGTAGCTGTTTATCAGTAAATATCTCCACTGAGATTAAGAAAAGCAGTAGCTTAATAAATTAAGTAACTCCTGGTATGGTTACTGTACTGGTAACTCCCCAAAAGAATCTGGATTGTGGTGAGGGAACAGAGAAAAAAGCTCATTTAGGACCTGCACTTACGAAGGGGGTAGGCAGCAGTATATCAGGGAGTAAACGTTCTGAGAATAAAAACAGCTGGAGCTTGTTAAGGTAATTACACAGGGGAAAGGGTAATGTATTGGGAACTCCTCAGAAGAATCTGATTTGTGGTGAGGGGAGAGAGATAAAAGCTCATTTAGGAACGACATGAACATGCTGCGTAGGTAGCTGTTTATCAGTAAATATCTCCACTGAGATTAAGAAAAGCAGTAGCTTAATAAATTAAGTACTTCCTGGTATGGTTACTGTACTGGTAACTCCCCAAAAGAATCTGGATTGTGGTGAGGGAACAGAGAAAAAAGCTCATTTAGGACCTGCACTTACGAAGGGGGTAGGCAGCGGTATATCAGGGAGTAAACCTTCTGAGAATAAAAACAGCTGGAGCTTTTTAAGGTAATTACAGAAGGGAAAGGATAATGTACTGGGAACTCCTCAGAAGAATCTTATTTATGGTGAGGGGAGAGAGATAAAAGCTCATTTAGGAACGACATGAACATGCTGCGTAGGTAGCTGTTTATCAGTAAATATCTCCACTGAGATTAAGAAAAGCAGTAGCTTAATAAATTAAGTACTTCCTGGTATGGTTACTGTACTGGCCACTCCGCAAAAGAATCTGGATTGTGGTGAGGGAACAGAGAAAAAAGCTCATTTAGGACCTGCACTTACGAAGGGGGTAGGCAGCTGTATATCAGGGAGTAAACCTTCTGAGAATAAAAACAGCTGGAGTTTGTTAAGGTAATTACACAGGGGAAAGGATAAGGTACTGGGAACTCCTCAGAAGAATCTGATTTGTGGTGAGGGGAGAGAGATAAAAGCTCATTTAGGAACGAAATGAACATGCTGCGTAGGTAGCTGTTTATCAGTAAATATCTCCACTGAGATTACGAAAAGCAGTAGCTTAATAAATTAAGTACTTCCTGGTATGGTTACTGTACTGGTAACTCCCCAAAAGAATCTGGATTGTGGTGAGGGAACAGAGAAAAAAGCTCATTTAGGACCTGCACTTACGAAGGGGGTAGGCAGCTGTATATCAGGGAGTAAACCTTCTGAGAATAAAAACAGCTGGAGCTTGTTAAGGTAATTACACACGGGAAAGGATAATGTACTGGGAACTCCTCAGAAGAATCTGATTTGTGGTGAGGGGAGAGAGATAACAGCTCATTTAGGAACGACATGAACATCCTGCGTAGGTAGCTGTTTATCAGTAAATATCTCCACTGAGATTAAGAAAAGCAGTAGCTTAATAAATTAAGTATTTTTTGGTATGGTTACTGTACTGGTAACTCCCCAAAAGAATCTGGATTGTGGTGAGGGAACAGAGAAAAAAGCTCATTTAGGACCTGCACTTACGAAGGGGGTAGGCAGCTGTATATCAGGGAGTAAACCTTCTGAGAATAAAAACAGCTGGAGCTTGTTAAAGTAATTACACAGGGGAAAGGATAATGTACTGGCAACTCCTCAGAAGAATCTGAATTGTGGGGATGGGAGAGAGATAAAAGCTCCTTTAGGAACGACATGTACATGCTGCGTATGTAGCTGTTTATCAGTAAATATCACCACTGAGATTAAGAAAAGCAGTAACTTAAGAAATTAAGTACTTCCTGGAATGGTTACTGTACTGGTAACTCCCCAAAAGAATCTGGATTGTGGTGAGGGAACAGAGAAAAAAGCTCATTTAGGACCTGCACTTACGAAGGGGGTCGGCAGCTGTATATCAGGGAGTAAACCTTCTGAGAATAAAAACAGCTGGAGCTTGATAAGGTAATTACACAGGGGAAAGGATAATGTACTGGGAACTCCTCAGAAGAATCTGATTTGTGGTGATGGGAGAGAGATAAAAGCTCATTTAGGAACGACATGAACATGCTGCGTAGGTAGCTGTTTATCAGTAAATATCTCCACTGAGATTAAGAAAAACAGTAGCTTAATAAATTAAGTACTTCCTGGTATGGTTACTGTACTGGTAACTCCCCAAAAGAATCTGGATTGTGGTGAGGGAACAGAGAAAAAAGCTCATTTAGGACCTGCACTTACGAAGGGCGTAGGCAGCTGTATATCAGGAAGTAAACCTTCTGAGAAT
Organism: Perognathus longimembris pacificus; assembly: GCF_023159225.1. Taxonomy (NCBI): domain Eukaryota; kingdom Metazoa; phylum Chordata; class Mammalia; order Rodentia; family Heteromyidae; genus Perognathus; species Perognathus longimembris. The sequence goes on along the minus strand of NW_025956098.1, from coordinate 12,255 downwards.
AAAAACAGCTGGAGCTTGTTAAGGTAATTACACAGGGGAAAGGAAAATGTACTGGGAACTCCTCACAAGAATCTGATTTGTGGTGAGGGGAGAGAGATAAAAGCTCATTTAGGAACGACATGAACATGCTGCGTAGGTAGCTGTTTATCAGTAAATATCTCCACTGAGATTAAGAAAAGCAGTAGCTTAATAAATTAAGTACTTCCTGGTATGGTTACTGTACTGGTAACTCCCCAATAGAATCTGGATTGTGTTGAGGGAACAGAGAAAAAAGCACATTTAGGACCTGCACTTACGAAGGGGGTAGGCAGCTGTATATCAGGGAGTAAACCTTCTAAGAATAAAAACAACTGTAGCTTGTTAAGGTAATTACACAGGGGAAAGGATAATGTATTGAGAACTCCTCAGAAGAATTTGATTTGTGGTGAGGGGAGAGAGATAAAGCTCATTTATGAACGAAATGAACATGCTGCGTAGGTAGTTGTTTATCAGTAAATATCTCCACTGAGATTAAGAAAAGCAGTAGCTTAATAAATTAAGTACTTCCTGGTATGGTTACTGTACTGGTAACTCCCCAAAAAAATCTGGATTGTGGTGAGGGAACAGAGAAAAAAGCTCATTTAGGACCTGCACTTACGAAGGGGGTAGGCAGCTGTATATCAGGGAGTAAACCTTCTGAGAATAAAAACAGCTGGAGCTTGTTAAGGTAATTACACAGGGGAAAGGATAATGTACTGGGAACTCCTCAGGAGAATCTGATTTGTGGTTAGGGGAGAGAGATAAAAGCTCATTTAGGCACGACATGAACATGCTGCGTAGGTAGCTGTTTATCAGTAAATATCTCCACTGAGATTAAGAAAAGCAGTAGCTTAATAAATTAAGTACTTCCTGGTGTGGTTTCTGTACTGGTAACTCCCCAAAAGAATCTGGATTGTGGTGAGGGAACAGAGAAAAAAGCTCATTTAGGACCTGCACTTACGAAGGGGGTAGGCAGCTGTATATCAGGAAGTAAACCTTCTGAGAATAAAAACAGCTGGAGCTTGTTAAGGTAATTACACAGGGGAAAGGATAATGTACTGGGAACTCCTCAGAAGAATCTGATTTGTGGTGAGGGGAGAGAGATAAAAGCTCATTCAGGAACGACATGAACATGGTGCGTAGGTAGCTGTTTATCAGTAAATATCTCCACTGAGATTACGAAAAGCAGTAGCTTAATAAATTAAGTACTTCCTGGTATGGTTGCTGTACTGGTAACTCCCCAAAAGAATCTGGATTGTGCTGAGGGAACAGAGAAAAAAGCTCATTTAGGACCTGCACTTACGAAGGGGGTAGGCAGCTGTGTATCAGGGAGTAAACCTTCTGAGAATAAAAAGAGCTGGAGCTTATTAAGGTAATTAAACAGGAGAAAGGATAATGTACTTGGAACTCCTCAGAAGAATCTGATTTGTGGTGAGGGGAGAGAGATAAAAGCTCATTTAGGAACGACATGAACATGCTTCGTAGGTAGCTGTTTATCAGTAAATATCTCCACTGAGATTAAGAAAGGCAGTAGCTTAAAAAATTAAGTACTTCCTGGTATGGTTACTGTACTGGTAACTCCCCAAATGAATCTGGATTGTGGTGAGGGAACAGAGAAAAAAGCTCATTTAGGACCTGCACTTACGAAGGGGGTAGGCATCTGTATATCAGGGAGTAAACCTTCTGAGAATAAAAACAGCTGGAGCTGGTTAAGGTAATTACACAGGGGAAAGGATAATGTACTGGGAACTCCTCAGAAGAATCTGATTTGTGGTGAGTGGAGAGAGATAAAAGCTCATTTAGGAACGACATGAACATGCTGCGTAGGTAGCTGTTTATCAGTAAATATCTCCACTGAGATTAAGAAAAGCAGTAGCTTAATAAATTAAGTACTTCCTGGTATGGTTACTGTACTGGTAACTCCCTAAAAGAATCTGGATTGTGGTGAGGGAAGAGAGAAAAAAGAACATTTAGGTCCTGCTCTTACGAAGGGGGTAGGCAGCTGTATATCAGGGAGTAAACCTTCTGAGAATAAAAACAGCTGGAGCTTGTTAAGGTAATTACACACGGGAAAGGATAATGTACTGGGAACTCCTCAGAAGAATCTGATTTGTGGTGAGGGGAGAGAGATAAAAGCTCATGCTGCGTAGGTAGCTGTTTATCAGTAAATATCTCCACTGAGATTAAGAAAAGCAGTAGCTTAATAAATTAAGTAACTCCTGGTATGGTTACTGTACTGGTAACTCCCCAAAAGAATCTGGATTGTGGTGAGGGAACAGAGAAAAAAGCTCATTTAGGACCTGCACTTACGAAGGGGGTAGGCAGCAGTATATCAGGGAGTAAACGTTCTGAGAATAAAAACAGCTGGAGCTTGTTAAGGTAATTACACAGGGGAAAGGGTAATGTATTGGGAACTCCTCAGAAGAATCTGATTTGTGGTGAGGGGAGAGAGATAAAAGCTCATTTAGGAACGACATGAACATGCTGCGTAGGTAGCTGTTTATCAGTAAATATCTCCACTGAGATTAAGAAAAGCAGTAGCTTAATAAATTAAGTACTTCCTGGTATGGTTACTGTACTGGTAACTCCCCAAAAGAATCTGGATTGTGGTGAGGGAACAGAGAAAAAAGCTCATTTAGGACCTGCACTTACGAAGGGGGTAGGCAGCGGTATATCAGGGAGTAAACCTTCTGAGAATAAAAACAGCTGGAGCTTTTTAAGGTAATTACAGAAGGGAAAGGATAATGTACTGGGAACTCCTCAGAAGAATCTTATTTATGGTGAGGGGAGAGAGATAAAAGCTCATTTAGGAACGACATGAACATGCTGCGTAGGTAGCTGTTTATCAGTAAATATCTCCACTGAGATTAAGAAAAGCAGTAGCTTAATAAATTAAGTACTTCCTGGTATGGTTACTGTACTGGCCACTCCGCAAAAGAATCTGGATTGTGGTGAGGGAACAGAGAAAAAAGCTCATTTAGGACCTGCACTTACGAAGGGGGTAGGCAGCTGTATATCAGGGAGTAAACCTTCTGAGAATAAAAACAGCTGGAGTTTGTTAAGGTAATTACACAGGGGAAAGGATAATGTACTGGGAACTCCTCAGAAGAATCTGATTTGTGGTGAGGGGAGAGAGATAAAAGCTCATTCAGGAACGACATGAACATGGTGCGTAGGTAGCTGTTTATCAGTAAATATCTCCACTGAGATTACGAAAAGCAGTAGCTTAATAAATTAAGTACTTCCTGGTATGGTTGCTGTACTGGTAACTCCCCAAAAGAATCTGGATTGTGCTGAGGGAACAGAGAAAAAAGCTCATTTAGGACCTGCACTTACGAAGGGGGTAGGCAGCTGTGTATCAGGGAGTAAACCTTCTGAGAATAAAAAGAGCTGGAGCTTATTAAGGTAATTAAACAGGAGAAAGGATAATGTACTTGGAACTCCTCAGAAGAATCTGATTTGTGGTGAGGGGAGAGAGATAAAAGCTCATTTAGGAACGACATGAACATGCTTCGTAGGTAGCTGTTTATCAGTAAATATCTCCACTGAGATTAAGAAAGGCAGTAGCTTAAAAAATTAAGTACTTCCTGGTATGGTTACTGTACTGGTAACTCCCCAAATGAATCTGGATTGTGGTGAGGGAACAGAGAAAAAAGCTCATTTAGGACCTGCACTTACGAAGGGGGTAGGCATCTGTATATCAGGGAGTAAACCTTCTGAGAATAAAAACAGCTGGAGCTGGTTAAGGTAATTACACAGGGGAAAGGATAATGTACTGGGAACTCCTCAGAAGAATCTGATTTGTGGTGAGTGGAGAGAGATAAAAGCTCATTTAGGAACGACATGAACATGCTGCGTAGGTAGCTGTTTATCAGTAAATATCTCCACTGAGATTAAGAAAAGCAGTAGCTTAATAAATTAAGTACTTCCTGGTATGGTTACTGTACTGGTAACTCCCTAAAAGAATCTGGATTGTGGTGAGGGAAGAGAGAAAAAAGAACATTTAGGTCCTGCTCTTACGAAGGGGGTAGGCAGCTGTATATCAGGGAGTAAACCTTCTGAGAATAAAAACAGCTGGAACTTGTTAAGGTAATTACACACGGGAAAGGATAATGTACTGGGAACTCCTCAGAAGAATCTGATTTGTGGTGAGGGGAGAGAGATAACAGCTCATTTAGGAACGACATGAACATCCTGCGTAGGTAGCTGTTTATCAGTAAATATCTCCACTGAGATTAAGAAAAGCAGTAGCTTAATAAATTAAGTATTTTTTGGTATGGTTACTGTACTGGTAACTCCCCAAAAGAATCTGGATTGTGGTGAGGGAACAGAGAAAAAAGCTCATTTAGGACCTGCACTTACGAAGGGGTAGGCAGCTGTATATCAGGGAGTAAACCTTCTGAGAATAAAAACAGCTGGAGCTTGTTAAGGTAATTACACAGGGGAAAGGATAATGTACTGGCAACTCCTCAGAAGAATCTGAATTGTGGGGATGGGAGAGAGATAAAAGCTCATTTAGGAACGACATGTACATGATGCGTACGTAGCTGTTTATCAGTAAATATCACCACTGAGATTAAGAAAAGCAGTAACTTAAGAAATTAAGTACTTCCTGGAATGGTTACTGTACTGGTAACTCCCCAAAAGAATCTGGATTGTGGTGAGGGAACAGAGAAAAAAGCTCATTTAGGACCTGCACTTACGAAGGGGGTCGGCAGCTGTATATCAGGGAGTAAACCTTCTGAGAATAAAAACAGCTGGAGCTTGTTAAGGTAATTACACAGGGGAAATGATAATGTACTGGGAACTCCTCAGAAGAATCTGATTTGTGGTGATGGGAGAGAGATAAAAGCTCATTTAGGAACGACATGAACATGCTGCGTAGGTAGCTGTTTATCAGTAAATATCTCCACTGAGATTAAGAAAAACAGTAGCTTAATAAATTAAGTACTTCCTGGTATGGTTACTGTACTGGTAACTCCCCAAAAGAATCTGGATTGTGGTGAGGGAACAGAGAAAAAAGCTCATTTAGGACCTGCACTTACGAAGGGCGTAGGCAGCTGTATATCAGGAAGTAAACCTTCTGAGAATAAAAACAGCTGGAGCTTGTTAAGGTAATTACACAGGGGAAAGGAAAATGTACTGGGAACTCCTCACAAGAATCTGATTTGTGGTGAGGGGAGAGAGATAAAAGCTCATTTAGGAACGACATGAACATGCTGCGTAGGTAGCTGTTTATCAGTAAATATCTCCACTGAGATTAAGAAAAGCAGTAGCTTAATAAATTAAGTACTTCCTGGTATGGTTACTGTACTGGTAACTCCCCAATAGAATCTGGATTGTGTTGAGGGAACAGAGAAAAAAGCACATTTAGGACCTGCACTTACGAAGGGGGTAGGCAGCTGTATATCAGGGAGTAAACCTTCTAAGAATAAAAACAACTGTAGCTTGTTAAGGTAATTACACAGGGGAAAGGATAATGTATTGAGAACTCCTCAGAAGAATTTGATTTGTGGTGAGGGGAGAGAGATAAAGCTCATTTATGAACGAAATGAACATGCTGCGTAGGTAGTTGTTTATCAGTAAATATCTCCACTGAGATTAAGAAAAGCAGTAGCTTAATAAATTAAGTACTTCCTGGTATGGTTACTGTACTGGTAACTCCCCAAAAAAATCTGGATTGTGGTGAGGGAACAGAGAAAAAAGCTCATTTAGGACCTGCACTTACGAAGGGGGTAGGCAGCTGTATATCAGGGAGTAAACCTTCTGAGAATAAAAACAGCTGGAGCTTGTTAAGGTAATTACACAGGGGAAAGGATAATGTACTGGGAACTCCTCAGGAGAATCTGATTTGTGGTTAGGGGAGAGAGATAAAAGCTCATTTAGGCACGACATGAACATGCTGCGTAGGTAGCTGTTTATCAGTAAATATCTCCACTGAGATTAAGAAAAGCAATAGCTTAATAAATTAAGTACTTCCTGGTGTGGTTTCTGTACTGGTAACTCCCCAAAAGAATCTGGATTGTGGTGAGGGAACAGAGAAAAAAGCTCATTTAGGACCTGCACTTACGAAGGGGGTAGGCAGCTGTATATCAGGAAGTAAACCTTCTGAGAATAAAAACAGCTGGAGCTTGTTAAGGTAATTACACAGGGGAAAGGATAATGTACTGGGAACTCCTCAGAAGAATCTGATTTGTGGTGAGGGGAGAGAGATAAAAGCTCATTCAGGAACGACATGAACATGGTGCGTAGGTAGCTGTTTATCAGTAAATATCTCCACTGAGATTACGAAAAGCAGTAGCTTAATAAATTAAGTACTTCCTGGTATGGTTGCTGTACTGGTAACTCCCCAAAAGAATCTGGATTGTGCTGAGGGAACAGAGAAAAAAGCTCATTTAGGACCTGCACTTACGAAGGGGGTAGGCAGCTGTGTATCAGGGAGTAAACCTTCTGAGAATAAAAACAGCTGGAGCTTATTAAGGTAATTAAACAGGAGAAAGGATAAAGTACTTGGAACTCCTCAGAAGAATCTGATTTGTGGTGAGGGGAGAGAGATAAAAGCTCATTTAGGAACGACATGAACATGCTTCGTAGGTAGCTGTTTATCAGTAAATATCTCCACTGAGATTAAGAAAGGCAGTAGCTTAAAAAATTAAGTACTTCCTGGTATGGTTACTGTACTGGTAACTCCCCAAATGAATCTGGATTGTGGTGAGGGAACAGAGAAAAAAGCTCATTTAGGACCTGCACTTACGAAGGGGGTAGGCAGCTGTATATCAGGGAGTATCGCTTCTGAGAATAAAAACAGCTGGAGCTTGTTAAGGTAATTACACAGGGGAAAGGATAATGTACTGGGAACTCCTCAGAAGAATCTGATTTGTGGTGAGGGGAGAGAGAAAAAAGCTCATTTAGGAACGACATGAACATGCTGCATACGTAGCTGTTTATCAGTAAATATCTCCACTTAGATTAAGAAGAGCAGTAGCTTAATAAATTAAGTACTTCCTGGTATGGATACTGTACTCGGAACTCCCCAAAAGAATCTGGATTGTGGTGAGGGAACAGAGAAAAAAGGTCATTTAGGAACGACATGAACATGCTGCGTAGGTAGCTGTTTATCAGTAAATAGCTCCACTGAGATTAAGTAAAGCAGTAGCTTAATAAATTAAGTACTTCCTGGTATGGTTACTGTACTGGTAACTCCCCAAAAGAATCTGGATTGTGGTGAGGGAACAGAGAAAATGCTCATTTAGGACCTGCACTTACGAAGGGGGTAGGCACTGTATATCAGGGAGTAAAACTTCTGACAATAAAAACAGCTGGAGCTTGTTAAGGTAATTACACAGGGGAAAGGATAATGTACTGGGAACTCCTCAGAAGAATCTGATTTGTGGTGAGGGGAGAGAGATAAAAGCTCATTTAGGAACGACATGAACATGCTGCGTAGGTAGCTGTTTATCAGTAAATAAATCCACTGAGATTCAGAAAATCAGTAGCTTAATAAATTAAGTACTTCCTGTTATGGTTACTGTACTGGTAACTCCCCAAAAGAATCTGGATTGTCGTGAGGGAACAGAGAAAAAAGCTCATTTAGGTCCTGCACTTTCGAAGGGGGTAGGCAGCTGTATATCAGTGAGTAAACATTCTGAGAATAAAAACAGCTGGAGCTTGTTAGGGTAATTACACAGGGGAAAGGATAATGTACTGGGAACTCCTCAGTAGAGTCAGATTTGTGGTGACGGGAGAGAGATAAAAGCTCTTTTAGGTACGACATGAACATGCTGCGTAGGTAGCTGTTTATCAGTAAATATCTCCACTGAGATTAAGAAAAGCAGTAGCTTAATAAATTAAGTACTTCCTGGTATGGTTATTGTACTGGTAACTCCCCAAAAGAATCTGGATTGTGCTGAGGGAACAGAGAAAAAAGCTCATTTAGGACTTGCACTTACGAAGGGGGTAGGCAGTTGTATATCAGGGAGTAAACCTTCTGAGAATAAAAACAGCTGGAGCTTGTTAAGGTAATTACACAGGGGAAAGGATAATGTACTGGGAACTCCTCAGAAGAATCTGATTTGTGATGAGGGGAGAGAGATAAAAGCTCATTTAGGAACGACATGAACATGCTGCGAAGGTAGCTGTTTATCAGTAAATATCTCCACTGAGATTAAGAAAAGCAGTAGCTTAATAAATTAAGTACTTCCTGGTATGGTTACTGTACTGGTAACTCCCCAAAAGAATCTGGATTGTGGTGAGGGAACAGAGAAAAAAGCTCATTTATGACCTGCACTTACGAAGGGGGTAGGCAGCTGTATATCAGGGAGTATCGCTTCTGAGAATAAAAACAGCTGGAGCTTGTTAAGGTAATTACACAGGGGAAAGGATAATGTACTGGGAACTCCTCAGAAGAATCTGATTTGTGGTGAGGGGAGAGAGATAAAAGCTCATTTAGGAACGACATGAACATGCTGCGTAGGTAGCTGTTTATCAGTAAATATCTCCACTGAGATTAAGAAAAGCAGTAGCTTAATAAATTAAGTACTTCCCGGTATGGTTACTGTACTGGTAACTCCCCAAAAGAATCTTGATTGTGATGAGGGAACAGAGAAAAAAGCTCATTTAGGTCCTGCACTTACGAAGGGGGTAGGCAGCTGTATATCAGGGAGAAAACCTTCTGAGAATAAAAGCAGCTGGAGCGTGTTAAGATAATTACACAGTGGAAAGGATAATGTACTGGGAACTCCTCAGAAGAATCTGATTTGTGGTGAGGGGAGAGAGATAAAAGCTCATTTAGGAACGACATGAACATGCTGCGTAGGTAGGTGTTTATCAGAAATATCTCCACTGAGATTAAGAAAAGCAGTAGCTTAGTAAATTAAGTACTTCCTGGTATGGATACTGTACTCGAAACTCCCCAAAAGAATCTGGATTGTGGTGAGGGAACAGAGAAAAAAGGTCATTTAGGAACGACATGAACATGCTGCGTAGGTAGCTGTTTATCAGTAAATAGCTCCACTGAGATTAAGAAAAGCAGTAGCTTAATAAATTAAGTACTTCCTGGTATGGTTACTGTACTGGTAACTCCCCAAAAGAATCTGTATTGTGGTGAGGGAACAGAGAAAATGCTCATTTAGGACCTGCACTTACGAAGGGGGTAGGCACTGTATATCAGGGAGTAAAACTTCTGACAATAAAAACAGCTGGAGCTTGTTAAGGTAATTACATAGGGGAAAGGACAATGTACTGGGAACTCCTCAGAAGAATCTGATTTGTGGTGAGGGGAGAGAGATAAAAGCTCATGTAGGAACGACATGAACATGCTGCGTAGGTAGCTGTTTTTCAGTAAATAAATCCACTGAGATTAAGAAAATCTGTAGCTTAATAAATTAAGTACTTCCTGTTATGGTTACTGTACTGGTAACTCCCCAAAAGAATCTGGATTGTCGTGAGGGAACAGAGAAAAAAGCTCATTTAGGACCTGCACTTTCGAAGGGGGTAGGCAGCTGTATATCAGGGAGTAAACATTCTGAGAATAAAAACAGCTGGAGCTTGTTAGGGTAATTACACAGGGGAAAGGATAATGTACTGGGAACTCCTCAGTAGAGTCAGATTTGTGGTGACGGGAGAGAGATAAAAGCTCTTTTAGGTACGACATGAACATGCTGCGTAGGTAGCTGTTTATCAGTAAATATCTCCACTGAGATTAAGAAAAGCAGTAGCTTAATAAATTAAGTACTTCCTGTTATGGTTACTGTACTGGTAACTCCCCAAAAGAATCTGGATTGTCGTGAGGGAACAGAGAAAAAAGCTCATTTAGGACCTGCACTTTCGAAGGGGGTAGGCAGCTGTATATCAGGGAGTAAACATTCTGAGAATAAAAACAGCTGGAGCTTGTTAGGGTAATTACACAGGGGAAAGGATAATGTACTGGGAACTCCTCAGTAGAGTCAGATTTGTGGTGACGGGAGAGAGATAAAAGCTCTTTTAGGTACGACATGAACATGCTGCGTAGGTAGCTGTTTATCAGTAAATATCTCCACTGAGATTAAGAAAAGCAGTAGCTTAATAAATTAAGTACTTCCTGGTATGGTTATTGTACTGGTAACTCCCCAAAAGAATCTGGATTGTGCTGAGGGAACAGAGAAAAAAGCTCATTTAGGACTTGCACTTACGAAGGGGGTAGGCAGATGTATATCAGGGAGTAAACCTTCTGAGAATAAAAACAGCTGGAGCTTGTTAAGGTAATTACACAGGGGAAAGGATAATGTACTGGGAACTCCTCAGAAGAATCTGATTTGTGATGAGGGGAGAGAGATAAAAGCTCATTTAGGAACGACATGAACATGCTGCGAAGGTAGCTGTTTATCAGTAAATATCTCCACTGAGATTAAGAAAAGCAGTAGCTTAATAAATTAAGTACTTCCTGGTATGGTTACTGTACTGGTAACTCCCCAAAAGAATCTGGATTGTGGTGAGGGAACAGAGAAAAAAGCTCATTTATGACCTGCACTTACGAACGGTTAGGCAGCTGTATATCAGGGAGTATCGCTTCTGAGAATAAAAACAGCTGGAGCTTGTTAAGGTAATTACACATGGGAAAGGATAATGTACTGGGAACTCCTCAGAAGAATCTGATTTGTGGTGAGGGGAGAGAGATAAAAGCTCATTTAGGAACGACATGAACATGCTGCGTAGGTAGCTGTTTATCAGTAAATATCTCCACTGAGATTAAGAAAAGCAGTAGCTTAATAAATTAAGTACTTCCTGGTATGGTTACTGTACTGGTAACTCCCCAAAAGAATCTGGATTGTGTTGAGGGAACAGAGAAAAAAGCTCATTTAGGTCCTGCACTTACGAAGGGGGTAGGCAGCTGTATATCAGGGAGAAAACCTTCTGAGAATAAAAGCAGCTGGAGCGTGTTAAGATAATTACACAGTGGAAAGGATAATGTACTGGGAACTCCTCAGAAGAATCTGTTTGGGGTGAGGGGAGAGAGATGAAAGCTCATTTAGGAACGACATGAACATGCTGCGTAGGTAGCAGTTTATCAGTAAATATCTCCACTGAGCTTTAGAAAAGCAGTAGCTTAATAAATTAAGTACTTCCTGGTATGGTTACTGTACTGGTAACTCCCCAAAGAATCTGGATTGTGGTGAGGGAACTGAGAAAAAAGCTCATTTAGGACCTGCACTTACGAAGGGGGTAGGCAGCTGTATATCAGGGAGTAAAGCTTCTGAGAATAAAAACAGCTGCAGCTTGTTAAGGTAATTACACAGGGGAAAGGATAATGTACTGGGAACTCCTCAGAAGAATCTGATTTGTGGTGAGGGGAGAGAGATAAAAGCTCATTTAGGAACGACATGAACATGCTGCGTAGGTAGCTGTTTATCAGTAAATAAATCCACTGAGATTCAGAAAATCAGTAGCTTAATAAATTAAGTACTTCCTGTTATGGTTACTGTACTGGTAACTCCCCAAAAGAATCTGGATTGTCGTGAGGGAACAGAGAAAAAAGCTCATTTAGGTCCTGCACTTTCGAAGGGGGTAGGCAGCTGTATATCAGTGAGTAAACATTCTGAGAATAAAAACAGCTGGAGCTTGTTAGGGTAATTACACAGGGGAAAGGATAATGTACTGGGAACTCCTCAGTAGAGTCAGATTTGTGGTGACGGGAGAGAGATAAAAGCTCTTTTAGGTACGACATGAACATGCTGCGTAGGTAGCTGTTTATCAGTAAATATCTCCACTGAGATTAAGAAAAGCAGTAGCTTAATAAATTAAGTACTTCCTGGTATGGTTATTGTACTGGTAACTCCCCAAAAGAATCTGGATTGTGCTGAGGGAACAGAGAAAAAAGCTCATTTAGGACTTGCACTTACGAAGGGGGTAGGCAGTTGTATATCAGGGAGTAAACCTTCTGAGAATAAAAACAGCTGGAGCTTGTTAAGGTAATTACACAGGGGAAAGGATAATGTACTGGGAACTCCTCAGAAGAATCTGATTTGTGATGAGGGGAGAGAGATAAAAGCTCATTTAGGAACGACATGAACATGCTGCGAAGGTAGCTGTTTATCAGTAAATATCTCCACTGAGATTAAGAAAAGCAGTAGCTTAATAAATTAAGTACTTCCTGGTATGGTTACTGTACTGGTAACTCCCCAAAAGAATCTGGATTGTGGTGAGGGAACAGAGAAAAAAGCTCATTTATGACCTGCACTTACGAAGGGGGTAGGCAGCTGT